>NC_142957.1:12263311-12285811 GCF_046866305.1 Octopus bimaculoides | reverse complement strand
ATGATGATGATGCCAATTCTTTATTATAAAAATATGATCTTTATTTTGATATGTACACATACATACACGTACAAAATTAAGCAGAGTGAAAAAAAAAAAGTCTTAACAAAGTATTAAAAAAAGCAATAAAAAATTTATAAAATATAAAAAAAAAAAAAAAAAAAATTGGTCTAGAAGATTGTTATATTGTTTGGTGTGTTTGTTGTTGTTGTTTTCATTCTAGAAATTTCATGTCCGATAACTCAGAGGGTAGATATGACAGAGTAGGATTACCGGGTCCGTGACGTACGTAACCTTCCCCATAGCCTAGAAAAAAAAAAAAAAAAAAAATCATCATCATCATCGTTTAGCGTCCGCTTTCCATGCTAGCATGGGTTGGACGATTTGACTGAGGACTGGTGAAACCGGATGGCAACACCAGGCTCCAATCTGATCTGGCAGAGTTTCTACAGCTGGATGCCCATAGAAACCGTGCTACAACAGACAGTTGGAGTCTGGACAACTCCCTGGCTGGCCAGCTCCTATCAAACCATACCAACCCATGCCAGCATGGAAAATAGACATTAAATGATGATGATGATGAAGAGGATAATGATGATGATGATGATGATGATGATGCTGATGCAGATGATGATGGTGATGATGAGGATAATGACAATCATGATGATGGTGCTGATGATGATGATGACGACGACGACGACGATGATGATGACAATGACTGGTAAAAATGTGTCGACTCACCAAGAGATTTCATGAGGCCAGTTGTTGCATTCCTCAAGTGGAGAGGTACTGACGGCAGCGGGCCCCTGTGTTCAAGAATGCATTGTTTTGCTTTCGTGTATGCAGAATACACTTCAACGGATTTCGGTGCACGGGCTAAATACACTGCACACTGTGCCAAGATGACCTTTAAGAGATATATATACATATATATATATAAATATATAGTTTAGGGAAAAGAACCAAGGTTCATGAACTCATCAATGAAAATCCACTGTCACATATAGAAAAATTAATAATTAAAAGCACAATAAATGAATATAATATAATACAAAGTAAATATTATAAGATAAAGATAATATATATATATATATATGAATATAGTTTACAGCTGAAATGTATGTAGGATCAACAAAGAAAGCAATCTGCTCACTGTGATATAAATATCATTTAATGTACTTCATTGGACACTAAACTCCGCTTGCGAAGACCTGTTGAGGCAAGTGAAATCGAACCAAATTCGACGACTGGCACCTTGGGTGAGTGTCTTCTACTATAGCCTTGGGCCGACCAAAGCCTTGTGAGTGGATTTGGTAAACGGAAACTGAAAGAAGCCTGTCGTATATATGTATATATATATATATGTATGTGTGTATATGTTGTGTATCTGTGTTTGTCCCCCCCAACATCACTTGACAACTGATGTTGGTGTGTTTGAGTTCCCATTACTTAGCGGTTCGGCAAAAGAGACCGATAGAATAAGTACTAGGCTTCCAAAGAATAAGTGCTGGGGTCGATTTACTCGACTAAAGGCGGTGCTCCAGCATGGCCACAGTCAAATGACTGAAACAAGTAAAAGAGTAAAGAGAGTATATATATATATACATATATATATATATATATATATATATATATATATACATATATATATATATATATATATATATATATATATATATATATATATATATATATATATACATGTGTTCAATATTTGCTAAATTTTAAACGATAAATTTCTAATTACATGAACTCTGCGTCCTACAAAGTAGTTTGTTTACATTTGAAAATTCCTAAACATAGTCCTCAAATAAGTCATTTCATAACTCACAACCAAAGTATATTTATTTTTCCTGAAGAGGCCTAGAGAACCATACATGTACCTCTGTTCTCATCCACTTCATCTATCAATTACTCCAGTTTACTGTTGTTATATAGATAGAATGAGGCATGTCACCACTAGGCTGAAACAGCTGTAAGACAGCTGGCTGTGTGCCAGAATTTGAAATTAATACTTACATCACACTCTGGCTTTCCAATGAAGTTGGTTGCTTGAAATGCAGCGACGGCTTGGGTCAAAGCAAGAGGATCAGCTAATCCTGGATTATATAGAAAGAAAGAATGAGAGGAAAGTGATGGAGATGTTAGAATAAAAGGGCAAGTGTGTGCGTGATGCTGAAATCCTCTCCTTTTGCGCAAGCTCTCTGTCATACCCTCATCAACGAAGAAAGGCCCTGTACTGGTGCCATATAAAAACCACTCATGCTGGTTCCATGTTAACGGCACCTGTTCGAGTGCCATGTAGATGGCACTTGTGCCAGTATCACGTAAAAAATCACCCATGCCAGTGCCCTGTAGAGAACACATGTGCCAGTCCCACATACAGTGCACAGTTTCCACAGTTTCCACAGATAAAAAGCATATGTACCAGTGCCACGTAGAGAGCAGCTGAGCTGGTACCATGTTAGAAACAGGTGATGGCACCATGTGAAAGGCACACCTGTCAGGGTCATGTAAAAAGCACCTGTGCAAGTGCCACATAGCAAAAAAATCTGTGCTAGCACCACATAAAAAGGCACTCAGTATACTTTATAAACCGGTTGGCATCAGGAAGGGCATCCAGCTGTAGAAACCATACCAAATCAGACTGGACCTGGTGCAGCCCTCAGTACTAGGCATCCAAAGAATAAGTCCTGGGGTCGATTTGCTCGACTAAAAAGGCGGTGCTCCAACATGGCCACAGTCAAATGACTGAAACAATTAAAAGAGTAAAGAGTAACATGTATTCACCTAACTCACGCTGACATGGAGAACAGACATAAAACAAAGGAACAAGAAAGACGGAAACATGCAAATGCTTACCTATGTCTTCTGAAGCAGTTCGCACCAATCGACGTGCAATGAAGAGTGGATCCTCACCTCCTTCGAGCATCCGTGCCATCCAGTATAGCGCAGCATCTGGGTCAGATCCACGGATGGATTTTTGCAATGCCGATGCACAGTTGTAATGTTCTTCACCTGAGAAAGGCAAACGAGAAAAAGAAATAAACAAAAATGGTAAAATAAATATCATCATCATCATCGTCGTTTAACGTCTGCTTTCCATGCTGGCATGGGTTGGACAGTTTGACTGAGGACTGGCAAGTCATGGAGGCTGCACCAGGCTCCAATCTGTTCTGACAAGGTTTCTACAGCTGGATGCCCTTCCTGATACCAACCACTCCGAGAGTGTAGTGGGTGCTTTTTACATGCCACTGGCACGGGAGCCAGTCAGGCTACACCAGGCTCCAATCTGATTTGGCAGAGTTTCTACAGCTGGATGCCCTTCTTTATGCCAACCACTCAGAGAGTGTAGTGGGTGCTTTTTACATGCCACTGGCACGGGAGCCAGTCAGGCTACACCAGGCTCCAATCTGATTTGGCAGAGTTTCTACAGCTGGATGCCCTTCTTTATGCCAACCACTCTGAGAGTGTAGTGGGTGCTTTTACATGCCACCGGCACGAGGGCCAGTCAGGCGGGTATTGGCGACGGCCACACTCAAAATGGTGTATTTTACATGCCACCTGCACAGGAGCCAGTCCAGTGGCACTGGTAACGATCTCGCTCAAATTCATTCAAACAATGGTGAATATCCCTAGATACAGAGTAGATAAACAAACAAACAAACTGTGAATAGCCAAGGCCAACCAGTTCAGTAAATAAACTACTGCTGTAATCTGTAGTCATGGTATGCTCTGTGAGGACATCTGGTGTGAAAGAGTTTCGATGGTTTGGGTAAGTTACTTGACCGGATGATATTTCATTAAAATCAATAGACATACAATAAGGACAATTGCAATTTCCTAACCCTTTTTATCGTAGAGAATACAAGATCGTTCAAGGCTTTCCTTCACACAGTCAACATCGATGATGGTTGGAGAATACTCGGTGGTGTCAACTTCGTTCTTTTGTATTTGACTTTGTACTGCCATCTGGAGGCAGTTGAGAGCAACACGGCCATCTCCATCACAGAGGAAAGCAATTTCTTCAATAACTTTATTGTTGATCCATACATTGGGTCTTCTGTAGAAACAATGACACAAAGAAATGAGTTTATAATGCATATATATATACAAATATATATATAGGGTTGGCCAAAAGTCACCCAACGGTAAATCAAAATTCCATAAATGCTATTTGTAATTTTGTATTGACTTGACTGGAAAAATGTGTCGCTCAGGGATTTCAGCTTGAACAATTTTCATGATGTTTAATATTTAGATGCTTTTATTAAATTCATTCAGTTGTTAAACATAAATAGATCTTGGCTGTTCCGTTGATCGTATCAACTGGGACCCACATCGTCGAAACCAACGGAGTGTTCCTATTTAATAATAATAATAATAATAATAATAATAATAACAACAATAATAATAATAATAATAATCCTTTCTACCCAAGGCACAAGGCCTGAAATTTTGGGGGAGGGGGCCAGTCGATTAGATCAACCCCAGTATGCAACTAGTACTTGTTTAATCATCCTTGAAAGGATGAAAAGCAAAGTCAACCTAGGCGGAATTTGAACTCAGAACGAAAAGACAGACGAAATACCGCTAAGCATTTCGCTAACGATTCTGCCAGCTCGCCGCCTTAATGATAATAATAATAATAATAATAATCATCATCATCGTCGTCGTTTAACGTCCGCTTTCCATGCTAGCATGGGTTGGACGATTTGACTGAGAGCTGATGAACCAGATGGCTACACCAGGCTCCAGTCTGATTTGGCAGAGTTTCTACGGCTGGATGCCCTTCCTAACGCCAGCCACTCTGAGAGTGTAGTGGGTGCTTTTACGTGTCACCCGCACGAAGGCCAGTCAGGCAGTACTGGCAACGGCTACGCTCAAAATGGTGTATTTTATGTGCCACCTGCACAAGAGTCTGTCCAGGGGCACTGGCAACGATCTCGCTCGAAAATCCTTAGACATGCCACCTGCACAAGTGCCAGAAAGGCGATGCTGGGCACAGGTGCCATCACAAATTCGCTTTCGCTTGCCCCAATAAGTCTTCGCAATAATAATAATAATAATAATAATAAAGATAATACCATCAACAACAATCTCTTACCCTTCTTTATCAGCTGCAAGTTTGTCTATTTCACTGGCGTCAGAAAAACATTTAAGCTTTAAGGATTCCACGGCATTCCGTAATATTGTCGACACTTCTTCCACACTCAACTTCTCCAAGACTACAACATGGCACCGACTAAGAAGAGCAGAATTTACTTGGAATGAGGGGTTTTCTGTGGTGGCGCCCAGCAAAATAAATGTTCCGTTCTCAACATGCGGAAGTAAGCAGTCCTACCAAAACAAAATAAGAACGACATTAATATAGTTTCCATGAAGCATTATCTGGTATATAAGAAAACTGAAGAAAACGGTAATTAGCGCACCTGTGTAATTTACGCAGGTGATTTTTCTGGATAATATTTGTTAAAAAAAAGCTTCTACTCATGTAAAATTCACACCCAAAAGTTTTCAGAATTGCCGATATAGCCAGGGAGAAAACGTTTCCAGTTTAGTTGTATTTAGCATAATTTCACATACTTATGATTAAATTTTATTAAATTTTCATTAAATAAAGATAATTTCTGGGGTCGATGTAATCGACTTAGCCCCTTACCATTCTGGAGACAAAATGTTTAGCAGTATTTCATTCTCAGTTCAAATTCCACTGAGGTCAACTTTGCCTTTGATCACTTCAGATTCGATAAATTAAGTAAAAGGGAAATACTGGTATCGATGTATTTGACTAGTCCCCAACCCCCAAATTTCAGGCCTTGTGCCTTTAGTAAAACAGATTATTATTATCATTTATTATTATTATTATTATTATTAATAATAATAATAAGACAGTGAGCTGGCAGGGTCGTCAGCATGCTGGACGAAATGCTGAGCAATATTTCGCCCGTCGCTCCATTTTGAGTTCAAATTTCGCCAAAGTTGACTCTGCCTTTCATCCTTTTTTTTGGGGGGGGGGGGTCGATAAAAATAAGTACCAGTTGAAAACTGGGGTCAATGAAATCATCTCATTCTCTACCCCAAAAATGCTGCCTTTATGGCAAAATTTAAAACTAATCATTATTGTTATTATTATTATTACTTGCTGTGTTTTGTTGAAACGGTGGATTTCATCAATGAAAAGTATTGTCTTCATCTTGAACATCTTCTGATTGGTTAAGGCATTCTGTGCTGCTTGTTTGACATCGTTAACACCAGAGTTCGTAGCAGACATCATCAAGAATTTAGCGGTGCAGTTTTCTTTACATTGGATGCTGATCAGTTTTGCAAGTGTAGTCTGTTCAAAGACAACGAACATTAACAGCAATGTCGATATCTATATATATAAAAATGAGAATGTGTGTCTATCTGTCTGTCTGTGTGAATCCCTAAAACTCGAGAACTACGCAACCAATTTCATTCAAATTTTACACATGCCTTACTTAGGGTTCCAGTTGTGTTTTAGTCAAAAAAAATTATTAACTTCTTGCAGAGTTCGAGCACACGGCAACATAATATCTCCTCCACTATTTAAGTATTACGTGTCAAAAGTGAAACAAAAACACTCATGTCAAATACTTTCACTTTAAAAATGAAACTATTCCACTAACTGAAACAATCACATTTCGATACTGTAGTGACAGATACTTTCACAGAGAGAGAAAGAGAGAAAGAGAGAGACAGAAAGAGAGAGACAGAAAGAGAGAGAGACAGAAAGAGAGAGACAGAAAGAGAGAGAGACAGAAAGAGAGAGACAGAAAGAGAGAGACAGAAAGAGAGAGAGAGAGAGATGTATATGTATACATATACATGTATATGTACACCATTTCGATACTGTAATGACAGATACTTTCAGAGAGAGAGAGAGAGAGAAAGAGAGAGAGAGAGAGAGATGTATATGTATACATATAGATGTACACGTATATGTATATATATATAGATCTATACATACATGTATATGTATACATATGTGTACATATGTGTAGATGTATATATATATATATAGATGTACATGTAATATGTACACATATATACATGCATACAGATATCTATACATATATACACCCATCACACACACATACACATGCACACAAACACACACATTAGTCATTTGTTTTCTTATCCAAAACTACGTCAAAAGTACTGAATGAATCTTTATGAAATTTAGAAATTATATTCTTTGCATAACGGCCATAACTTCCATGAAAATTCATATATTTTTGATGTTGATGAAATTTTAACCCGAACATAACAGATGAGGATTATTTAGAAAATGATGTCACACGTTATCGGGGCTACCATTCTTTCTGGACGTGCAAAAGGGGATGACGTCTTTATTCCAAGAATTCCTCTTACTCCATCAGGAGCAGACATTCCTTTTACATTCAGAAGACTACAATTTCCCCTTCGTGTGACTTTTGCCATGTCCATAAACAAATATCAGGGTCAAACACTGTCTGTAGCTGGTCTTCTCTTGGAAGAGCCCTGCTTCTCACATGGACAACTGTATGTTGGCTGCTCAAGAGTGGGCAGCAACAAAAAACCTATTTGTATATGCTCCACAAGGGAAAACAAGGAACATAGTTTACAATGAGGTGTTATAATCACAACAGCAAGAAAGTATGTACATGATCACCTTCTTTTACGAAACTTCATTGACTTTCATATATTTATATTGATATACATATATATACGTGTGTTTGGGTGCGTGTGTGTATATACATTTCTATATATAAAGATGATGTGTAGTCTAGACGGCGTTTTTAGATTTCATTATTCTCTTTAACCCGGGCAACGTCGGGTATTTCTGCTAGTTAACAATAAAAGTAATCTTATATTGTAAAAGAGAAGCTGATCTCCATTTTTCCCGACTAAAGGCGGTGCTCCAGCATGGCCGCAGTCAAATGACTGAAACAAGTAAAAGAATGAATGAAAAGAAAAGAAAATTCTTCAGAAAGTTATAAGGAAGCGAAACTGGTAGAAAGCAAGCACATGTCTATAGTTTTGGCTTACGTATATGTGTGTTTGTTTACAAATATAACTAAAACAAAAAACGAGAAGAAATCAAGGTTTTTATTTACCTTTCCACTTCCTGGCGGGCCCCAGAATATCATAGACGGAGGTAAGGAATAGTTTAACAGGATTTTTCGTATGAACGACTTTTCACCAATAGACTTCGTTTGCCCGACGAAGTTCTCCATAGTTTTAGGGCGAAGGCTCTCAGCCAAAGGAATATTAAAGGTTATTAAAGAACTTTCACAAGGTTGTTTACTAGAGATGTTGGTGTTTTGGGTATTGGTTGTCACAGAAAGCGAAGTCATTTCGTTACTAGTCGAACCCACCATCCGTGTGCCCTCGCTACAGTCCTTACCGGGATTCGAACCTTTGCTGTCTTTGTGGTCAAGCGCATCTTCAGTAAAAAGAGCAGAAGTTTTGCTTTTTCTTTTTTTTAATACAGAGCTAGGGCTTGTGTTGGTGTTGTTGTTTGTGTTTGCAGCTTGTTTCTTATTTAATTTCGGTGATCCGTCAAGTTTTGATTTCTTTGAATACGGAATTAAACTTCCCCAAGACTTACTGCCGACACCACCACCATCGACAACATCAGCATCATCAGCATCACCAACTAAATCGTCATCACCACCACTACCGCAAACATCTTCGTCGCGATGTTTTCGCTTCATAAGGGAACTTTCTTCATCGTCTTCGTCCAATTTTAAGCACTCATCAACGTGGACATTTATAGTTTGAACGGGAAAACTCTTACCACAGACAGGACAATCAACTTTCTCAGCTGCCATTTCTTTTAAATTGACGAAGATATTACTTCCTCTCCTTTTCTCTCATTCAATTATTTGTCCCAACCGCCATCCGTCCATCTTGACATTTTGCTCTCTCTCACTTTTACACGCTCTACTTCTTACACTTTCTTTCTCCCTGTTTCTTATACTCATTCTAATTTCCTCTCTCCCTCCTGATACTCATTCTCTTTCCCTCTCCTTCCTTATACACATTCTCTTTCTCTCTCCCCCTCCCTCATGCTCCTCTTTGGCTGTGTGTGACTTTTTCTCCCTCTCTCTCTTACCCTTTTCTCTGTGGTTGTGTGATACTTTCTCTTTCTCCCCACTCTTTCTTTACTTTTCAACGATTAACAGACGAGCTTTTCATACAGACACAACACAGGCTTTCATTAAATAGCCCAATAAGTATACCGTTAATTCCGTGAAATATTCACTTGCCCCGCTCGTGTCAGCAGAAATGCAACTAACTTTCTCTCCCTCTTAAATTGATATCGCGTGTTAAGTTTTCGGACATATAGTATATCGGTGACTTGTGTTTGGCCAACACCGCCACTTGTTAGCAGAGTACAAAAGTGGCACAAGCGGATGTTGTTCCGAAAACGAGGCTGATGAAATGTTTGTTGCTATTAGTGTGTGTGTGTGTGAATAGATGTTTGTGTGTGTATAAGTACACATATATATATATATATAAATGAACGTTTATGTATGTATACGTATCTACGTACACATTTGTATGTGTTTCTATACATAAATGCATAGACACATATCCCTAACAATATACATATATTGGTAATCTTCAAGTTTCGGGGTGTAAAAAATAAATTAAAAATATTCAAGGGAAGTAACTGAACGGATAATACTGGTAAGTTGTTTCCCTTGAATATTTTTTTATTTACTTTTTTGCCCCACTAAACTTGAAGATTACCCATATATTTCATTGTCATTCCCATCGACAAAGTTCTCTCCTTCCGTCGCATGCTGTTTCAGGAAAAAAAAAGAAAAAGAAAACGCTCATGATTTATTTATAAACAGCTAAAAGCATACGGATAATACTGGTAAGTCGTTCAGTTATTTCCCTTGAATATTTTACCCACTAAACTTGAAGATTACCTTTTTATTTATTATTTCTTGTTATTTCTAATGTTTGATGGATTATGCTGTATTTCTTATATATGTTCATTGAGGGGGTTTGATATGTTAAGTCGTTAACCCAGTCTTTTTATTCTTTAACTAGTGAGATCTGACTGTTATTTCTAGCAAACGGATTGGCCGTGTAGTGTGTAGTGATTCTCCAGATCGTATATATATATATATACGATCTGGAGAATCACTACACACTACACGGCCAATCCGTTTGCTAGAAATAACAGTCAGATCTCACTGATATATATATATATATATATATATATATATATATATATATATATATATATATATATATATATATATATACACAAACATACACACGGTGGTGATCTGGAGAATCACTACATACTACACGGCCAATCCGTTTGCTAGAAATAACAGTCAGATCTCCCCCGCTGTCAAAAATAGAAATAGAGAGCTGTTTGTCTGAAATAAGACAGGATGGTCACGAACGATCGAAGTTCTTATCTGAACCTAAACACGGTGATCTGTAATTCGAGGAAGATTAGGCTGTTATTTCTAGTAGCCGGAATAGCTGTTTATTGGCCCTCGCTCTTCGGCTTGCGTGTACACACGTGTATAAGTATGTGTGTATGTATATAAAATATACACATACATGCATATATATATATATATATATATATATACTCATACGTACATATTTATCTGGTAACAAGGCATTATATATAATTTACATATACGTGTGTGTGTGTATATATATGTATACAAATATATATTTAATACACTCACGCATATACACCAAAACACATAGTAGCTAAAGATGTATAATAAATATATTCTCGTAAATATGTGTATACAGAGGAGTAGGTTGAGTTAGTCTATAAGAGTGGTGTGTGTAAAATATGTATATATATCTATGTGTGTGTGTGCGCGCGCGCGTTTGTATTTAAATATACTTGTTTGTGTGTATATTTTATGTACGTAAAGAGAAAGAGGGAGGAAATGATGAGAGGGAGGGTAGTGTAATAGGGCGAGAGAGAGAGAGAGAGAGAGAGAGAGTGAGTCGTTGAATTGAATGCTGAATGTCTGTGTGTCGACAAGTGTGTCGTTCTCTGAAATCACGTCAAACTGGCGGACAGTATCACCACCGCACTCTCTCTCCTCGACAAACATCTCCAGCAACGTAAGTGATGTTGTGGCTTTCATCATATCTCACCCACACAGCTCTCTTTCCCGCCTTTTTTCTCTCTTTCTCTCACTCCGTCTCTCTCGCTTACTTCTGGTTCACACACACATACACACCTCTTCCTCCTCCTCTCTTTTTATCTGCTTATTGCCCCTCTCTCATACGCTTTTACTCTCTCTAGTTCATGCCACATTCCCTCTCTTTGCTTCTTTCACTCACTTTTCTACGTCCTCTTACCCTCCCTCTCTTTTAGCCACCTTTCATTTTTCTCTGTCCTTGTTCCTCCAGTTCACTTCTCTCTTTGTTCTCGCTTCTTAATCCCTCTCTTTCTTTTTACTCTTTCCGTCTTCCCTCTTTGTTCCTTGTATAATCCTCTCTCACTTTCCTATATCTTTCACATCTCTCCTTTCTCTCGTCTTCTTTTTCTCGCGTTTCTATATCTTTCAGTCATCTCTCTCTCTCACACATCTCTTTTTTTTCTTTCTCTCTCTCCTGTTTCACTTTCCCCTTCCTCCCCAACTAAAGACCCTAACAAACAGAAGCAGCCACTACGTAGACACCCCGCCTGCTAGAAACAACAACCATACCTTTCTTATTAAACAAACACAAAAACCGGTACAACATAATGTGTAGTCCTAGCATTACTATGCCTAGATAGTCACGACTGGATCGCTTGTGATCGTGTGCTTGATTGATCAGCCCTGACCTGTGGTCAAACAATATGTACACGAGGTGGAGTCTATGTTAGCGCACTTCCTACTAGAAATAGCAGCCAAGTGTTCTTCGAACAGCAAGATACAGAAGATAATGCAGATTTAGAGGTATGAAAAAAAAAAAAAAAAGCAAGGATGGCCATATCTGGAATAACTTTGATCATAGGCATTCTGAACTGGAGTAAAACGGCTTGTGTGGTTGCTCGATCTGGTAGAAATGTTAGCCAAATCTTCCACAAATCATACCCTGCTGTCTTTTGTATGAGCCAACAAGGGAGACCTTTATATGGCAGGTACATATTTTGGAAATAGCTACCAAGTCCCTCAAATCACCCGCTTACGTATATATATATATATATATATATACGTCTGAACCAATGAATGAGACCTCTACATGGTAGCTAGACTTAGTAGAAATAGTAGCCAAATCTCAAAAATCACACCCGACTGTCTTATGTATGTATAAAAGTTAGAACCAGTGAAGAAAACATCTACATGGTGACTAGACTTGTTCGAAATAACAGCCAAATCACGCTCATGCCTTATGTTTCTCAGTCGATGAATAAGACCCTTACATGGTAGCCAGAGCTGGTACAAATAGCAGCCAAGTTTCTCGCAAATTTCAATAAAAGTGAGCCATGGCAACATTTAATAATGTAGTCTAGGTCACCACAGTTATGTCTGAAAGGAAAGAACAACGAAGGGGTTGGTGTTTAATCAGTAAGGGCTTGTACAATGTATCACCTTGTTGCACGCATGGATACAAACTTGCTCTATCGCGCGCGCGCCAATCTTTCTCACTCCCCCCCACACACATATCACACTTATATATATATATAAATAATATATATATATATATTTATATCACTTCTTCCTAACATATATATATAGAAAAATAAATAGATAGATAAATAGATAGATAGACAAATAGATACCACACTTATATTTGGTTTCAATATATCTTACTCGTTCGTTTATTAATTTTGTTCTTGTGATATTTTCAATACATATACAAATATGGTTTTGCATTTATCGATTTTACAAATGGATTTAGCTAAGTAAGTAGCTAATCTCCGTATATTTATTACTCGAATAAATTACTAATGTTTGTGTGTGCGTGTGTGTGTGTATATATATATATATATATATATATATATATATATATATATATATATATATTATATATATATATATATATATATATATATATATATTATATATATATATATATATATATATATATATATATATACGGAATCTTAATTACATATACATATAATTATATATACAAGGTTGATTACCTTAAAATTTTGTTTTAGTATTTAATAAAACATGCAGCTTGTCTTAAAAGATTCCACAGTAGTTTTCAAAACCGACAAATTGCGAAATCTTTGATTATTTTTCAAAATTTAATTTTTAGTTTTAGTTTTAATAAATGGGAATTCGTCTACAGACGTCACTGTGCAATCTACATATATATATATATTCATATCAGCATCTATATTCATTATTTATAGATATAGTATAATTAATATATATAATATACATATGTATAATATATAAATATATTTATATATATATATATAATTAATATATTAATATCAATTACAATATGCGTAATGGCTACGAAGTTTCGGCAAGTGCGTGACTTGTTATAAGCTGCTAATTACCTTGTAAATATTCTATAAATGTTAGGTTTGCACTTGTATTAAGTCCGTTAACTACCCACATATCATTGTTAAGTCTATGGAGTATAAAGATATTGATTCTTTTTTTACACACACACACATGTATATACGTTGATCGACATTCTTTATTTAAAATCGCGATTCACTTTCGACACATACATATGTAAACATAAGAAATACCTATATACATATGTGGATGTATATACGTTTACACAAGAAATACATACTTATGTATACATACATACACACATATATACGTATATATATGGATGGCAATTTCGGAAAGTGGATATATCCATATATATATGTATTAATAAATATATTTATATTTAAGTGTGTGTGTGTGTGTACATGTATCAAATACTTATATACGTATATAGACACATCACATATTCGCATTTTGTGTTGGTATTTTTGAGAGTTCTTTAATTTCCATTCCAGATTTTCTACAAACCTTTCTCATAAATGTAACTAATTAAATTAATTTTGAGAGTTTCTCATTGAGTAAGCCTTCACGTGATAAAGGATCGTTATGTTTTATTTTTGTCTTTTTTTAAATTAGAAATAAATATTTTTAATTAAATTAAGTTGGTTGTGTGTGTGTGTGTATGTGAAACACGTGTGTATTGCCGGTACACACAGAGATAGACATATATATATATATATATATATATATATATCTATATATATATATATATATCGATCTATCTATTTGTACGTGCATATGTCTCAATCGGTTGAAATACACTTTTGCTTCCCAACCACATTGTTCTGGGTTCAGTCCCACTGCATGGCACCCTGGGCAAGTGTTTTCTACTACGGCCCCGGGCGAGACCAAAAACCTGTGAGTCGATTTTGTAGACGAATAACTGAAAGAAGTCTGTCATATATATATATATATATATATATATATATATACACATACATATAGGTGTGTATTTGTGTTTTTCCCCTCACTGCTATTTGTCAACTGGTGTTAGTTTGTTTACTTCCCGTAACGTAGCGGTTCGGCCAAAAGAGCCTTAACAGGCTTTCAAATGATCACTGGGGTTGATTCGTTCGATTAAAACCCTTCAAAAGTAATGCCCCAGCATGACCGCAGTTGAGGGCTGAGACGATTAAAAGTTAATACACATAATCTCAACGCACACCTTATTCTTTTTTACCTAACGTGTGTGTGTGTGTATATATATATATATATATATATATATAATGTAGGCGCAGGCGTGGCTGTGTGATAAGAAATTTGCCTCCTAACCACATGGTTCCAGGTTCAGTCCCACTGCGTGGCACCTTGGGCAAGTGTCTACAACTATATACAGTCTCATGCCGACCAAAGCCTTGGTAGACGGAAACTGGAAGAAGCCTGTCGTATATATATATTTTTGTGTGTGCCTGTGTCTATCCCCTCTGTAATCGATTCATCCCCTCCCACAAAACTACTGCCCTTGTGGTAAAATTCGAAACCATTATTATTATTGTTGTTGTTCTTTTGTTTGTTTGTTTTTTTTTTCTATAGACTCTGGGAAAACTGAACTGGATATGGGTCGAACTAAAACGGAATCTGAAAATGAGAATTGTCAAAGCAAGGCAGGGAAAGCCGTCGACAAGGATGCATCTTCGAATTCCCCGACCAAGTCCGAAGTGACAAAACCCGTAGAGAACAATAAAAATTCCTTGTCGAAGATGAAGGATGGGGAAGAAGTGGAAAAAACCTCCTCTTCCTCTGGTGGTGCAGACGTCCAAACCACGGCTAAATCAGACCAGGAGAGCTCTAGTGCTCCGGACAAAGGAGAGAACGAAGTGGCAACAGATGGAAGTGAGAACCAGAAAGAAAGCCCTGTGGCACCATCAGAACAAGCGCCAACTTCAGAGCAGACAACGGCAGCTATGATTGTACCTGAAGTTGTAGTTAAAAGGGGCCGTGGC
Organism: Octopus bimaculoides; assembly: GCF_046866305.1. Taxonomy (NCBI): domain Eukaryota; kingdom Metazoa; phylum Mollusca; class Cephalopoda; order Octopoda; family Octopodidae; genus Octopus; species Octopus bimaculoides. The sequence continues at coordinate 12,270,351 of NC_142957.1, read as the reverse complement.
CGTCCCAGGAAAAACCCAACCAAAATTGAGCCAGCAAAGCCGAAACGAGGTCGTGGCCGACCACCTAAGAACCTTTCACAGAGGGCATCCTATGGTACTGTGCCCGGGCTTTTGGCCTCATCTGCTGCAAGTGGAAATGCAGAGAAGGGAAAAGTTGGCAGCGAGCAGTTCTCAGAGATAACTGTAAAGAATGAAGCTTTTACTGATTATGAAGAGAACGACAAAGAGCGAAAAGATGATCATGGCCATTCTACGGTGAATGGAGATATGGCGGCACGAAGGAAAGGCCGCAACTTGCCATTCAGGAAATCTAAAAGACGATCAATACCGCGGATCAATCTGGAAGACTTTGAAGATGATAGTGATGAAGAACCTGTTCGCAAGAAACGATCAACAAGACCCAAAAGATTCCCGCCCAGTGGACCACGACTGAAAATTACCCCGCCATCTACTTCGAAAAAACTCCGAGAGACAGGTGAGATGCAAATTTTTGATAATTTAACATTTTACATTATTTACATTAGACGGATATTTGTCCTCATCTTGTTTGTTGTTAACACAACGTTTCGGCTGATATACCCTCCAGCCTTCATCAGCTGTCTTGGGGAAATTTCGAACCTGGGTTCTCATTCCTAAGGTATCTTGCGATGTTGTTATTATTATTATTATTATTTCGCCAGTACCGCCTGACTGGCCTCCGTAGGATTTTCGAGCGAGATCGTTGCCAGTGCCCCTGGCCTGGCTTGTGCGGGTGGCACATAAAAGACACCATTTCGAGCGTGGCCGTTGCCAGTATCGCCTGACTGGCCTTCGTGCAGGTGACACGTAAAAGCACCTACTACACTCTCTGAGTGGTTGGCGTTAGGAAGGGCATCCAGCTGTAGAAACTCTGCCAAATTTAGATTGGAGCCTGGTGTTGCCATCCGGTTTCACCAGTCCTCAGTCAAATCGTCCAACCCATGCTAGCATGGAAAGCGGACGTTAAACGATGAACGAACGTCACTGCTTGGAATCGAACTCTGAATCTTGGGGTTTTAAGTAGCCCACGCTCTTAACCCCAAAACTTTGGAGTTTGATTCCAAACAGTAACCTGAATAATATTAATAATGATAATAATAAGGTTAACGAGGGTATTGGATTCAACCAAACCCAAAGACACAGGTAATACCGAGTAAGGGCTGTATACCGGCTAATTATGCCCCAGTCGTTGTATAAACAAGATTGGGGATTATAAGTCATATATTAGCGTGTGTATGTATAAATAGTAGAGGAATCGATTATTATATCTCTAAGTGGAGAGTTAGCAACATTGAAAAATACCTTAGTAATGAGAACCCAGGTACGAAATTTCCCCAAGACACCTGATGAAGACTGGAGGGTATATCAGCCGAAACGTTGTGTTAACAACAAACAAGATGAGGACAAATATCCGTCAATTGTAAATAATGTACATAATTCCTCATCTCTTAAATATAGTTCTGTATTAAACATTTTGTTGACATATTTCTCTGGAAATCCAGTCTTTATGGCAATTAATTTTGAAAATGTACAAAGAATTTAGTAAAATAATTTTGCTATTAACAATCTATGATTGTTGTGTTTCTTGTTTTTGTAATTACATTTGTATGTCCTCTCTCTTATTTTATTTCAGAGCAACACCTAACGGCCCAGGTCGATCGTCTCGCATCCCTTGTAGACCGACTGGAAAACAGGGTCAGTATATATATATATACATACATTGTGTGGGTGGGTCCGTCTTCAATTCTCCCCTCTTTTTTTTGCACCCTCACCCCTGTTCAAACATGTAGTTCCTTTCTCAGTTTCTCAACGTGGCACTTTGACCAGAAACAGTGGTAGGAAGCTTGCTTTCCAACCACATGATTCTGGGTTCAGTCCCACTGTGTGGCACCTTGGGCAAGTGTCTTCTACAATAGCCGAACAAAGTGGATTTGGTAGATGAAAACTGAAAGAAGCACATCTGGCAATAGGTCAGGCTGACTTCATTGATGCATTTTTTGCTGCAGTCAGATGCCCCTCCTGTCTTTTATTCAAGCATAATATATCTAGGACTACATTATCTAATGTGTCCTTCCTTCCTGTTGTTGTTTTGTCCCAGATTAGTCCTGATCCAGCAAATTTATGATCAGAGACGTTCTAGATATGACCATCCTGTCTTTTGTTCAGACATCAGTGTGTCTAGGACTACATTATCTAATGTGTCCTTCCTTGTTGTTTAGCCCCAAGTCAGTCCTGATCCAGCAGACCTATGATCAAAGTTGGTCCATATGTGACCATCCTCTTATATTCAGACATAGTGTATCTAGGACTACATTATCTAATTGGTTTTTCAGCATCGTTGTTTTTGTTCTTAGAATTTGTTTATTGATTGATTAATTAATTTTTAATTTAATTTTCTCATTGCAGATCAATCTTGATGGTTTGGTAGACGAAGACACAGATATTGAAACAGATTTAGAGGAGGATGTACAGGTAGGTACCTGTGTGTGTGTAACATATATGGTTAAGGTCAAACAACTGACAAGTAAATCTGTGGTATTGAGCAGAATATTTGCTGTAGCCTATCTTTCATACCAAGACAAAACAATGTACATGATAACACTTCCAATCAGTTAAGATCAGAAGCCATGAGAGCCACTGCCTGGTACTGCATCAGGGCATGAGCAAATCTGTGGTATTGAGCAGAATATTTGCTGTAGGCCATCTTTTATACCAAGACAAAACAATGTACATGATAACACTTCCGATCAGAAGCCATGAGAGCCACTGCCTGGTACTGCATCCGGGCATGAAATTATTATTATTATTATTATTATTTCTGTCTTTGTCATTCAGGTTCTGCTGTTGCAAAGAAACTACAACGTGAAGAATGAACTAAAGCGAGACTTCAAAGACATCGTGAAGGGTTACATTGAGGAACTTGGTGCCGAAAGTGGATGCCTAATGTAAGTACAGTGCCAAGACCTGCCGGTTGGCATACAACAGCACCCTTTTTCATCACCCCTGGACCCACTTACTATACACCCCTCATGAACAAGAGGATAAATATATATATATATAACTACTAAGCATGCTAGAAATAGCAACCAAATTTCTGTGTGAAGCTAAGTGAAATTGCAGTCCTGTTTACATCCCCGTAACTTAGTGGTTCAGCCAAAAAGACCGATAGAATAAGTGCTAGGCTTACAAAGAATAAGTCCTGGGGTCGATTTGCCCGACTAAAGGCGGAGCTCCAGCATGGCTGCAGTCAAATGACTGAAATAAGTAAAAGAATATATATATATATATATAGTCGGCTTCTTTCAGTTTCCACTTACCAAATCCACTCTCAGAGCTTTGTTCAATTCCACTGCATGGCACCTTGGGCAAGTATCTCCTACCATAGCCTTGGGTCAACCAAAGCCTTGTCAGTGGATTTAGTGTGTGTATATATATTTATATATATATATATATATATATATATATATATATATATATATATATATATATATATATATATATATATAATGTGTGAGATGGGCTTCCTTCATACAGTTTCTGTCTACCAAATTTTATTCTCATGGCATTGGTTGTCCTGTGGAGTTATAGTAGAACACACTTGCCCAAGGTGCCATGTTGGGGAACTGAACCTGAAACCACGAGCTTACAGTGTATATTTTAATTTAATTAATGATGGTGTACATGAAGGAGTGCTGAAAAGTTCCTGGCCTTAAGGATATCGTGGTTGGAGGCCCAATCTTTCAAGTTCTTTTACAGGGCTTAGATAAACTGAAGGACTGCTGCAATCTCAGTGTGTGAATCTGAGAAGGGAATATGGTGAATAAAATCATAATTAACTGATCCTCCTCTATTTTCATTTACCCAAAGCCAGGAACTTTTCAACACCCCTTCGTATATTTTGGTATCATTACAGCGCCAGTACCAGGTCTTACAAGAACTCTGGGAAATTTACAGTTTACGAAATATGGAGTGCTGAATCAGATCAAATGATGTGAGTTGTCTATCGACTTGATTATATAATCTATATTCATTTGTCTGTCTATCTCTATATCTGCTTTGTTTCTACGTCTGTTTATCTATCTATCTATCTATCTATCTATCTGTTTATACATCAGTTTGCCTATCTGATCATTTATCTATGTATATGTCTCAGTTTGTCTGTCTGTCTGTCTGTCTGTCTGTCTATCTATTTGTCTATATGACTACATTCCTCTATATCAATCATGCTACTTGTTTGTCTATATCTACCTGTCTATCATTCTATATACCCATCTGTCTGTCTGTCTATTTATCAATCTATCTATCTATCAGTCTACCTGTCTATCAATAAGTCTGTTTATCTGTCTGTCTATCTATTTGTCTATATGACTACATTTCTCTATATCAATCATGCTACTTGTTTGTCTATATCTACCTGTCTATCATTCTATATACCCATCTGTCTGTCTGTCTATTTATCAATCTATCTATCTATCAGTCTACCTGTCTATCAATAAGTCTGTTTATCTGTCTGTCTATCTATTTGTCTATATGACTACATTCCTCTATATCAATCATGCTACTTGTTTGTCTATATCTACCTGTCTATCGTTCTATATACCCATCTGTCTGTCTGTCTATTTATCAATCTATCTATTAGTCTGTCTGTCTATCAATAAGTCTGTTTATCTGTCTGTCTATCTATTTGTCTATATGACTACATTTCTCTATATCAATCATGCTACTTGTTTGTCTATATCTACCTGTCTATGATTCTATATACCCATCTGTCTGTCTGTCTATTTATCAATCTATCTATCTATCAGTCTACCTGTCTATCAATAAGTCTGTTTATCTGTCTGTTTGTTTATCTACCTATCTCAATGTCTTTCTCCGTTTCTGTCTGTCTCTCCCTGTGTCTTCATTTCTCCACCCACAATCCTTTTGTGTCACAATACTTATTAATGCTGCTACTACCACAACCACTACCAATACTATCACCACCACCACTAGGAGCACTTCGTCGGTTACAGCAACGAGGATCCCAGCTGATCCGATCAACGGAACAGCCTGCTCATGAAATTAACATGCATGTGGCTGAGCACTCCACAGACACGTCTACCCTTAATGTAGTTCTCAGGGAGATTCAGCGTGACACAGAATGTGACAAGGCTGACCCCCTTTGAATTACAGGTACTACTCATTTTTCCCAGCTGAGTGGACTGAAGCAGCGTGAAATGAAGTGTCTTGCTCAAGGACGCAACACGTCACCAGGAATTGAACCCACGATCGTGAGCCGAATGCCCTTACCTCTAAGTCACCCGCCTTCACTACCACCACCTACTATAACTACCAGTACAACCACCACTACTACTACTAATACAACCCACCACTACCACTACTATTGCAACCACCATTGCCACCACTGCCACTACTACTACTTCTACTATTTTTTTTTTTGTTTTTGTTTCTGTTAGATTTTTCAAGAAGTCCATCAACAAAATCTTCTCCAATGATACCAACAGCATGTTGAAAACAACCCCTGTTGTTAAAACCATGAACATACCAGGTAACGTCTAGAATCACTATGTGTGTACACATCATCATCATCATCATCAACTGCCGTGTATTAAACTGCTAATCAATACATAACAAATGCTGTACATTCGTTTAAATAATTAAAAACCACCAGTCACATGGTATGCACGAGTTTTATGTGAACTTAGGTTTTTTTTTTGTTTTTTTGTTTTTTTCTAATTTGATTGCAGCCAGACTCAATGAAGTGTGGATCCATGACACTTCTATCACTTTCCACGACTCCAAATACCATCACAGATACAGGATTCTTGGTCTCAAATGCAGTGGGGACACCTGAAGGGTTGTATGCAATCAGTCGAGAATTTCTGCGATTCACCTCAGCATCCACAGTAAACTTCTCATCCACAAACATGTGAATGTTTCCTGCACCTTGATGCTTGATGAATGACAGAAGCTCTGATTGCTTTGGTCTCGGCTGTTAGGAGATGATGGCGTCATCAAACATAGCTAGTCATGCCAAGGTTCCTGTACACAGCTCTGAACACCGTAAAAAGGGACACATTGCGTTTCTTTGCAACAGTTGACGTGGGTGGGTTGGCTCCAATCGAGCATTTGAGGCCATTGGGAAACTTTGGAAAGCACTTGGAATCACTTTGAGTTTTGTGTTCTTTTCTATCAATCTTTCCCTCTTTGAATTGTTCATACACACAATAAACTGTTGCTTTTGGAAGTTTCGTCAGCTTAACAATTTTATTGGTAGCGTGCCTGGCACATGCCAAAGTAACAATGGTGAAACGTTTCTGTTGTTCCATGACTTTTCTGTTGTCGAATTAGTTTGCTATTTACCTGAAAAATGAAGAAGAGGATTAGAATTGGTCCCAATTTATCTGCAAGACTCTGTATACATTTGGCATGTAAAAAGCACCCACTACACTCTCCGAGTGGTTGGCGTTAGGAAGGACATCCAGCTGTAGAAACTCTGCCAGATCAGATTGGGGCCTGGTGTAGCCATCCGGTTTCACCGGTCCTCAGTCAAATCGTCCAACCCATGCTAGCATGGAAAACGAACGTTAAACGACGATGATGACACACACGCACACATATTTTCACACACATCTGTGGTGGTGATGATGATGATGATGATGATATAAATGCCTTTTTTCCATGACTTTTTTTTTCTTTTTTTTTTTTTTACATATTTGTCTTTCAGTTTTTAGATATATTTTAATGTCTTTTTTTCTTCTTCTTTCACAGCTTCCTGGTGGCAAAAATGCAGCTAAATTTACCAACCAAAGAATTACTACTACTACTACTACTATTACTACTACTACTACTACTATTAATACTACTACAACAACCATTACTATTACTTTACTATTATTACTGCTGATTACGCTATCGTCCTATAACCACCACCACCACCACCACCATCACGCTACTGACTATACCACTATGACGACGACAACCTATTTGGGTCTTATGTTTTCCCTCCACCACCACCACCA
>NC_142957.1:12205811-12258311 GCF_046866305.1 Octopus bimaculoides | reverse complement strand
TAGTGGTTCAGCAATAGAGACCAAAGTACTAGGCTTTTAAAAGTCCTGGGGTCGATTTGTTCAACTAAAACCCTTCAAGGCAGTAGGCCTCCATCAGGGCCACGGTCAAGTGACTGAGACAAATAAAAGAGTAAAAGAATAAAAAACAATACCTTTCTCCATTTTACTTTCTTGATGGGTGGCACCCACGCGTATTCCGGCTCCATGTGACTTCCGATCAGTTTCACCTCCCACATACCTATCTGGTCGGAATGCATAGTGAGGAGAACTTTGAAGGAGCAGCGGTGGCCCATCTTGGCCCGTTCGGTCTTCTTTGGACAATCTGGAAAAAAAATGGACACAATAAAAGAATTACACATAGAATTACACATAGTCCAATCCCTGCTAGAGAAACAACATATGATGACGACGATGGTGGTGACGATGACGATGGTGGTGACGATGACGATGATGATGACAACAACGATGATGATGATGAGGATGTTGACGATGACAATGATGATGATGATGGTGGTTAAGAAGTTAGCTTCCCAACCACATGGTTCTGGGTTCAGTTCCACTTCATGTTGGACAAGTGTCTTATACCATACATAGCCTTGGGCTGACTAAAGCATGTTGAATGAATTTGGTAGACAGAAACTGAAAAAAGCCTGTTGTATATATGTTTGTCATGTGTATGTGTGTGTGTACAGAGTGGCCCACCTCAACAGAATTGTGATCCTAAAAGGTTCCATATAAAAAGCATTGGTGTGGGTACTGGTACCACGTAAAAAGCATTGGTAATGGTGCCACATAAAACGCCCTCAGTACACTATATGGAGTGGTTGGCATTAGGAAGGGCATCCAGTTGTAGAAACCAAGCTAAAACAGGCTATGGGACCTGGTGTAGTCCCTGCCTGACCTTGCCAGTCCCTGTCAAGCCGTCCAACCCATATCAGCACAGAAAACAACAGACATTAAATGATGATGATGATGATGATGACGTGCAAGGAAAGATATTGAACGGTCTGAGAGACTTACCAATAATGCAGTCCCCGATTCCGCCACATTTTCGTCGACAGCTTCCTTCGCCGTTGCACAAGAGGTCCTCTTTCACGACAATGCACCTCCTGGAAGGCGTGATTGCAAACACAGGATGGAATATATCTGTAAGAAATCCGTTGGGTCCTTCTTCGATGCCTACCAAATCTTTCCGCATAATTTGCCTGCCTTTCCTAATCATGACAGCCTGGTTGAATTTCGGCTTGCTGGCCAAAAACTCCACCAGCTTCTCTTGCGGCACACATTCGGAGTCACACTTCAACAAACCGAACGTTTTATCGACATGTTTGTTGTTGTTCCTGTAGTTGTTGTGAGTGGTGGGGGTGGTAGTGGTGATAGTATTTGTGGTGGAAGTGGTGGTGTTGGAGGAGGAGGAGGAGGAGGAGGCGGTGGTGGTGGACGAGGACGACGACGAGTTTAACGATGATGACAACGATGGTGACGATGACGACGATGATGTGATGTTGATGCTGCGGCTGTTCACGTGGCGCTGTTGTTGTCTCTGTTGCTGTAGATGGCGATAACGCTGCTCCTGGAGGAGATAGTGTTGACGGCGGAGCTCACTGCTGCTGCTGTTGTTGGTCGCGGTGTTTGTTGTGACGTTTGATGCACTGCTGCTGCTGTTGTTTGCACTGCCTTTGGTATCGACGAGGTTGTCTTCGACGGAATTAACTGTGGTGGTCGCGGTCGGAGAGTCGTCTTCAATGTGAATAACATGTTTGTTATCGTCGTCGTCGTCATCGTTCTTATTAATAATAATATCAATGTTACCATTATTGCTATTATTACTGTTGTTGTTGTTGTTGTTGTTATTGCTAATACTATAGTTTTCAGATTTGATGTCGCAGTCCATCTCTCCTTCGCATCCTCTCTTTCTTCACAAAAGACCAAAGTCCAGTCTGGCCCTGACTTAGTCTGGACTCGAATCGCCCTCCTTCAACGTAAAATTCCAGCCTGGCCTTTGAACTACCGTCCTTTACATGAAACTCCGGCTTGGTCTTGTCCTGGTCGGTTTGGTCTTTTTCTGATCGTCAACAACTTTCCTTTATGCTGAAGTCCGGCCTCGTCTCGCCCGGTCTTACGTGAATTTTACTTATGTAAAAGTCCAGTCTGGCTCTGACTTAGTCTGGACTCGAATCGCCCTCCTTTAACGTAAAATTCCATCCTGGCTTTACCTGGTCTTTCAACTGCTGTCCTTTACATGAAACTCCGGCTTGGTCTTGTCCTGGTCGGTTTGGTCTTTTCTGATCGTCAACCACTTTCCTTTATGCTGAAGTCCGGCCTCGTCTCACCCGGTCATACGTGAATTTTATTTATGTAAAAGTCCAGTATGGCTCTACTTGATTTTCAGCCAGTCCGGTCTGTCCTTGTTTGATCCTTAAAGACTACCTCCACATAAAACTCCAGTCTGACCTACCCCTGGTCAATAACCTGTTCGGCCCGGTTTTCTCTCCTCTTGAACCGGCTTCCTTTAATGTAAGATTCCAGCCTGGTCTTTAAGCCATCCGGCCTTGCCTTCTATAATTTCTAACGTGTCACTGGCTGTATCTGGTCTTTAGCTTGTCCGGCCTGGCTTTGTCCTAGTATATAGCTTGTCCGGCTTGGTCTTGACCGGCCTTCCTTTAGTGTAAAACTCCAGCTTAAATCTTGTTCTGATCTGTAACCAGTCCGGCCAGTACTTCTTTGATGTCTAACGTCTCCCTGCCTTGTCCAGTTTTTAGCTAGTCCGGCCAAGTCTATAGCTTGTCCGGTCTTGTTTTGTTCTTATCAGTGACCTGTCCGGCGTAGTTTTCTCTAGCCTGGAACCGATTTCCTTTAATGTAAAACTCCAGCTTGTCCTTGTCCTATTTTCGACCACTACAGCATGGCCTCTAACGCCTCCTTTTACACTGAAGTCCAGTTTGGCCTTGCTCGCTCTGGCCATTAAACATATTCCTTTATGTCAAAGCCCGGTTCTGTCTTTAACCGTTCCCCTTCGTATAAAAAGTCCGGCTTCGGTTAATCATTAATAAAGCTTGCTATATACACTTCAGTCTTGAACAATCTTTACATATTTTTCAATATTTCGTCTCATATAAAATTTAATTTTCGAAAAACAGTCTTTCTTTCTATAAATCATCCAGCGTAAATTTTTGAAAATTCTGTGTGTATATGCGTGTGCGCAATCTGGTCTAGTCCTTTATTTGAAATTCCGGTGAAGTCATTAATCGTCTTTCTTTAAGCAAAAGTCCGGATTTTATATCGTAAGTCTTTAATCAGTCTTTCCTCCCTCCCTTTCTTCCTTCCTTCTCTCCTCGCCTCCGTCCCTCTGTCCTTCCTTCCATCAGCGATCCGAATTTGTCTCCGATATCAAAACATCAACGGATTTGAACAACAAACAATAGTGAGGCGCATGCGTGGCTGTGTGGCAAGAATATTGCTTCCTAACCATGAGGTTTCGGGTTCAGTCTCACTGTGTGGCACCTTCGGCGAATTTCTTTTACTATAGTCTCAGACAGAAACTGAAAGAAGCCCATCGCATACATATATATCGGAGCCACTTGTTTCAGTCGTTAAACTGCGGCCATGCTGGAGCACCGCCTTGAAGAATTCCTCGAGCGAATGTATGCCAGTACTTCTCTTTCTTTAAAGCCTGATACTTTTTCTGTCTATCTTCTTTGCCGAAACACTAGGTAACGAGGATATAACCACTCACCGAAATTTGGGGGGAGAGGGCCAGACAATTAGATTGATCCCCAGTACGTAACTGGTACTTAATTTATCGACCTCGATACAGGGTTGCCTAACCTGCACTTCCCTCGGGTTAGGCAACCATGTATTTTCTTTGCAGTAGCTCACCTGTTTCTGCCTTCCTTCCAGATCTTTCTCTCTCCGGCTGGGTAACCTTATACTTCCTCTACAACAAAACACCTGTATCTGTTTCACTATATCCTTTGAATTATCACCTCCTCTTAAAAGTGAAATTCGGATATACTCTTTTACTTGTTTCAGTCATTTGACTGCAGCCATGCTGGAGCACCGCCCTTTTTAGTCGAGCAAATCGACCCCAGGACTTATTATTTGGAAGCCTAGTACTTATTCTATCGGTCCCATTTCCCAAACCGCTAAGTTACGGGGACGTAAACACACCAGCATCGGTTGTCAAGCGATGTTGAGGGGGGACAAACACAGACACACAAGCATATACACACACATACATATATACGACGGGCTTCTTTCAGTTTCCGCCTACCAAATCCACTCACAAGGCTTTGGTCGGCCCGAGGCTATAGTAGAAGACACTTGCCCAAGGTGTCATGCAGTGGAAATGAACCCGGAACCATGCAGTTGGTAAACAAGCTACTTACCACACAACCACTCCTGCACCTATGTATGCATTGGGTGTGATATAACCATCTTATTGCTAACATTGCGTTCTTTAATAACTTTTTGGTAAATAAATATGTTAGTTGTCTTTATTTTTTGTGTATTTACTGTATTGTATTGAACAAAATGGCTATGCGGCCAGCGCTTGTTATTCTCTTATTTAGCTGGCCCGCTCTGGAAAAAGTTTGGTGACCCCCTGCTCTAGAACAATGTTTTCCAACTATTTTTTACCCATGGACCCCTTTGATTCCCATGTTGTTCAATTGGTCTGGAAATCAAAATCGCAATCCTATGGCCATGAGTCCGCTGCCCTAACCACTGGGCCATTGCACTTCCACACACACACATCATCATCATCATCGTTTAACGTCCGCTTTCCATGCTAGCATGGGTTAGACGATTTGACTGAGGACTGGTGAAACCGGATGGCTAGACCAGGCTCCAATCCTGATTTGGTAGAGTTTCTACAGCTGGATGCCCTTCCTAACACCAACCACTCCAAGAGTGTAGTGGGTGCTTTTACGTGCCACCCGCATGAGGCCAGTCAGGCGATATATATATATATATATATATATATATATATATATATATATATATATATATATATATATATATATATATATAAATATATACATGACAGGCTTCTTTCAGTTTCCGTCTACCAAATCCACTCACAAGGCTTTGGTCGGCCTGAGGCTATAGTAAAAGACACTTGCCCAAGGTGTCATGCAGTGGGACTGAACTCGGAACTATGAGGCTGAGAAGCAAGCTTGTTACCACACAGCCATGCCTGTAAAATTGTAACAACAAAATCTAGAGTAATGGGTGCTTTTATGTGCCATGGGGGGTGCTTTTATGTGCCACCTATATCTACCATGACTGTGATTTTGCTTGGCTTGATGGGTCTTCTTCTCATGCATGACATAATGGCAAAAGTCTCATGACATGCATGACATAATGCCACCTGTAAAAACCCATTTTTCATGACCATTTGAATTCCTGTGTGTAGAACACAAATTCGCAAGTGTTTTCTGAAAATACCCCAAAATATAAAAGTTAGGAGGGGTTATATGGGATGCATAAACGAGTATTCAATCCACAGCCCTAGAAAAACAAAACCCTCAACAAAACACCCATATAAAAATCAGTTTAACTCCAGATTTAATTTTTAAATTAAACTTTAATTTATTTGTAACATTAGTGTGAAGTTGTGGAGGTCATGCATGGCCTGAACTATCATTGCCAGAAACTGGTGGGTGTGAGACAGACAGATAGATAGATAGGTAGATAGATAGATAGATAGATAGATAGATAGATAGATAGATAGGTAGATAGATAGATAGATAGATAGATAGATAGACAGACAAACAGACAGATAGATAGATAGATGGGCTGATAGATATATAGATAGACAGGTAAATAAATATATCGCTATATAAATATGTATATATGTATGTAGACAAATAGATGTGTATATTTGCATGTATATATATATATGTATATATATAAGTATATATATGTATATATATATATATATATATATATATATATATATATATATGTTTGTATATATATGTATGTATATATATGTATGCATATATATGTATTCATATGTATATGTATGTATATAGAAAGACAAATATATTTACATGTATGTAGAGAAATAGAGATTTATATATGTAATTAGATAGATAGGTATGTGTGTATGTATATATGTATGTAGAGAGATATATAGATATATATTTTAAATGTTAACATGAAGGCCAACAATTGGATTTGTAGCTGAATACTAGGTTTTATGTATCGTGAACCCTAGTCACAAGTTCATACCTTCACAGTAATAAGTTACTTTTGTTAAACATGCAATTAGTTTATTGTAAAAACAAATTAAAATTAATATATATGCGTTAGGTGCAGCCAACACTGTTTTAGATAAAAATAGTCTTGTGTGTATCATACTAAATACATATACATCGTGACAGGCAAATTAACAGTGGTGTTCATCTGAAGTCATTATCTATCATAGATGTATTGAGTTAACGAACACAAGATTAGCAATAACAGTCAGAATCCTCCAACAATGGTGATATTCATCTGGAGGTAAATACAGATATATGTAGATGTTTGTGTGTGTGTGTGTGTGTATTGTTTTATTTGTTTCAGTTATTTGATTGCAGCCATGCTGGAGCGCAGCCATAAAGGGTTTTTTAGCTGGAGAAATCAACTAGGCCCTTGAGGAATTTGTGCTGTTAAACACAGGTCATCCACAAACATGCATTTTGGGCTTCCCATCTTTGTCCCCATCCAAATCATTATGCCAGTATCATCCTTCAACTACTTTGGAACTTTGATGACAGAAGACATAAGATGTGAGGAGACCAAAAGATGAATAGTGCTGGCAAAAATCTGCATTGTTAAAATTGTACAACACTTTGAGAAACTGTACTCTGAGCATCAAGATCAAAGTCTGTACATTGCATTGCTAAGTCTACCTTGTTTTAATATATGGAAGTGAGGCATAGTCTATAACATCAGAAATGATTGCTTGGGGCACTGTGGAATGTGGTTCTTAAGGAGAATATAGAGGATAGCATGGATAGACAAAGTGATGACCCCTTGGGCTGTGGAAAATAGGTGACTGCTTCCTGAGGTAAGGGCCGAGCAACTGAGATTTCTTGGTCATGTGTTGAAGAAAGAGGGTCTGGAGAATTTTGTGGTAGGGCATGACTGAGCTTAGCATGGACAGACAAAGTGTCTAAGGATGAAGAGATGACCTGGCTTGTGGTAAATAGGTAACTGCTTCCTGAGATAAGGGCCAAGCAACTGAGATTTCTTGGTCATGTGATGAGGATGGAGGGCCCGGGGAATTTAGCGATGACCGGAAAGATTGAAGGGAAAATAAGCAGAGAAAGGAGAAGGATGATACGGATGTCAAACTTGATGAAGTGGTTGGAAGAAAGAGATATTAAACACCAGGACGTGGAACTGGTGTACAAAATAAAGAATAAAGAATTATGGTGGGACATGACCGCTCGTGTCCTACATTCTGGACATGACACCCAAAGACAAAAAGAAAACATTCATAAGGGATGTTATCTCTGGACAAATACCAGAGTTAAATTTGCCTTTTGTAATGCATCTACATTAAATATGATACAAAGGTAACTATTCTTATATACAGGACGTCCAAAAATTACATTTACAGTTTCTAAGATTCAGAGAGAGAAAAATGGTAAAAATAGGGGTAACTCAACAGGGTGCGTGCAACGAATGGAGCCTGCATGGAAGTGTTTTCTGAAGTTTCCAAGAAAACATTGTTTTAATTCGTTTATTCGTTTCAGTCATTTGACTGCAGCCATGCTGGAGCAGCGCCTTAAAGGGATTTTTAATTGAGGGAATCGAGCTTTGTGAGCCTAGTACTTATTCCATTGTTCCCATTTGCCAAACTGCTAGGTCATGGGGACACAACCATACCAACATCGGTTGTCAAGCAATGGTGGTGGCGACAAACACAGACACAAATATATATATATATATATACACACACACATATATATATATGAAGAATAATAAGAAATGGAGCAAAACGCGTACAATCAATATCTACTCAAAATACATCACTTTAACATGGAATTTCTACCCATTAACCGGGTATGATATCCCAGTTTTTGTGTAATTTTTGCTACCCTGGTAACTATTAACATATTTACATTATCGAAGTTTTTTCAACCAAGATAATATTAATATATATATATGACAGGCTTCTTTCAGTTTCTGTCTATCAAATTCATTTCACAAGGCTTTAGTTGGCCCAGTGGGACTGAACCCAGAACCATGTGGTTGGGAAGCAAGCTTTTTACCACACAGCAATGCTTGCGTCTATGTTTGATTACATTTTCCAGTAAATACTGCTGAGTTATCCCTATTTTGCATTTTTTTCCTGAATTTTTCAAATTGTAAAGGTAATTTATAAACAGCCTGTATAAATGTTTATATACGCACACACACACACACACACACACACACACACGTAGCATGTTCATAAATTATCTTTACAACTTCCACAATGTATTGCCTAAATGTGTTGCGTGCAACCAACAAAGCTTCCATATATATATGTATATATATATATATATATATATATATACACATGTATATGTATATACCGGAGTAAGCACGTAAATGTGCAACAAGGTGGAGAAAAGAGTACTCAAATACCAGAGGTAGAGTAATATGCTTTATTTAAAAGCAGCAGCAGAAATATAACAAAAAATTGTTACTCGGAGTTTCACGTTTCCGTTCATCGGATAGTTTTGTTAGAAAATTTTCTAACAAAACTATCCAATGAACAGGAACGTGAAACTCCAAGTAACAGATTTTTGTTATATTTCTGCTGCTTTTAAATAAAGTATATATATATATATATATATATATATATATATATATATATATATAGCTATTAAAAGCATGAATTGGTCCCTGATAAATATAAATATGCAGGTAGATTGTGTGTGTGTGTTTGTATGTTACTTGATTTCGATTCAAAGGGTTGCATCCAAAGGCTGTGGCTATGCTGGAGCACTGCAATTAAAAATTATGTCGATATACAGAGTCTACCCCCCACAAAAATTGTACAGACACTCCAGAAAAGGAAAAAAAAATCTGTATAAATATTTAACTCATATAACTACTTCTACAAATATAAATATCTCTTTCGATGTTTTATCAAACTGCGATAACACTGAATGAAAATATTTATACATTTTATTCCTTTTCTGAAGCGTGTATACATGTTTTTCGCAGACTCTGTGTATGTATGTATATATATATATATATTGTTAATGTAGATAGTTCTCTGTAAACTGCTGTTCGATTCAATTGGTCCTTTTGAGTCACATGACATGGAAAGAGAAGCTGTTTGAAGCATGGAGGTGAAAGCATGATATATTTGTGAAATGGAAATAGAAAAAAAAGAACAAGCTTTGAGCTACACCATCCCAACCCCCACTGGCTAATATGGGAGAGATTTTGGCACGATGAAACATCTGCTATTTTGGATGTGTCCTGAATGTCCAGATAATGTGTGGCAAACAAAATAGGAATTTTGGAAGAAGTTTCTATAAAACTAGTTTTTAAACATTGAATGGCTATGGGAGTCCACAAAAATGAAATAGTAATCGAAGGGGTCCAGAAATAAAGAATGGTTGAGAACCACTAGTGTAAGCTGTTCAATAATCCTGTTTTTAATATGTTTGTGTCCACTTATGTCCAGCATCTGTAACATTTGACCTTTCTAAAAAAAAAAAAAGACATCCATTGCCACAAACGTGTTTGCTTAAATGTGAATCGCTTTCCTCAGAAAATCAGCAGTTTACTATGATGAAAGTGATGATCTAATATGTTTAGTATAAAACACCCCACAAAAATATCTTAATATCCTCCGTCATCTTTTGACTTGTGTCTTTGACATCTATCTTTTACGATCTATACCGTCAAAAAAAAAAAAAATCCCGATTCTGACCCCCACCATCAAACAAACGCAATGTTCATAAAAGAGTGAAGCAGTTTGCAGTTTTCTCAAAGTCAACACTTCATTGTGATGTGATGTGACATGCCATGATGTAACATGATGCGACATGATGTGACACAGTGACGTGACAGAGGTCTCGGTCAGTCGGGCGTGACGGCTCACATGGCATACACAAAGTTATAGTTGTCCGGTTCTGGAGGTATGGCCGGTGGCTTGGCTGGGATTCGAACACCTTCTGTGTCCAACAACCGTAGTTTGATCTCCATACCAAGAAGCATCTCCATGTCACTCTTCTCCTGAGCACTGACCATCTATGGAAAGATACAAGTGGACATGGTCAAAGAACAATGGTCAGATAATAGAATAATGGACAAAGTAGAGAAGACAGTAGAGAAAGGGTGGTTAGAGATAGATGAGTGTGGACAGTGCAAGATTATGGTATGGACAGAGGCCAGTAATTACAATGGTGAATTGAAAAGTGAGAGTAGTGGACAGTGGTCAAAGAGAAGAATATTGGACAAAGAGAAGTGCACAGTAGAAAAAAAAGGCAAATGGAGAGAGGCAATAGTGGAAAGAGGACAGAAATCATAATGGAAAATTGAAAACACAGAGTAGTGGTCAATGGTAGACAATGGTCAGAGAAAAGGAAATTGGACAAAAAAAGAGTGATTGAGAAAGAGAGAGAGAGAGAGAGAGATTACAGAAGAGAAGGAGACAAAAGAGAGACACACAGAGACAGAGATAGACAGAGAGAGAGAGAGAAAGAGAGAGAGAGAGAGAGAGAGAGAAACAGAAAACAGAGATTAGTGTAAACATAAGCTGTAGGTATGTATACACACACACACACACACAGTTCAAATTTGCAGAAAACAAAAATACGAAAACAGGTGAAAGAACAACAAGCAGGTGTGTTCGGTTAACGCTTGGGAAGAATGGAAAAGTCTTTGACATTTCGAGCCTACGCTTTTCTGTAGAAAAGAATAAGAGGAAAAAAAGAAATGGAGAATGTAAAAAAAAAAAAAACAGAGAGAAAAAAAGTGTAGAGATTAACAATATGCGCAGGAGTGGCTGTGTGGTAAGTAGCTTGCTTATGAACCACATGGTTCCGGGTTCAGTCCCACTGCGTGGCACCTTGGGCAAGTGTCTTCTACTATAGCGTCGGGCCGACCAAAGCCTTGTGAGTGGATTTGGTAGACGGAAACTGAAAGAAGCCCGTCGTATATATGTATATGTATATATATATATGTGTTTGTGTGTCTGTGTTTGTCCCCCCCCCCCAACATCGCTTGACAACCGATGCTGGTGTGTTTACGTCCCCGTAACTTAGTGGTTCGGCAAAAGAGACCGATAGAATAAGTACTAGGCTTCCAAAAAGAATAAGTCCTGGGGGTCGATTTGCTCAACTGAAAAGGCGGTACTCCAGCATGGCCGCAGTCAAATGACTGAAACGAGTAAAAGTAAAAGTTAAAGTAAAAGTAAAGTAATATATAAGTGTGTGTGTGTGTGTGTGTGTTACCTTGTTGTTAAGTAAAGCATTAATGCCATCAGTCCACATATCAAACTCTATTTGACTGCCAGCCAGGAAGTTCTGTGGAATTGTGGTCACTGGAATGATGGAGAAGCACATTTCCGCAGCTATGCTCTGTAAATATAAGAACATCAACAACGTTAGTGTCAACAACAACAACAACAACAACAGCAACAGCAGCCACCGCTGCCACTTCCACCACCACCACCACCCCCGCCGCCGCCAGCAGCACCACTACCACCACCACCACCACCACCACTACCACCACCACCACCACTACCACCACCACCACTACCACTACCACCACCACCACCCCCGCCGCCGCCAGCAGCACCACTACCACCACCACCACTACCACCACCACCACCACTACCACCACCGCCGCCGCCACTGCCAGCAGCACCACCACCATTGTCATTATCGTCATCATCATCATCGTTGTCATCCTATCCTCTTTGTCATCACATCTACATCATCGCCATCACATCAAAACCATTTGTCGTCCCATCTACATCATCATCATCATTATAACCATCACAATCACTTTGCCCCGACCATAAGCATCAACCCATCAACAACACCGCCACCACCACCACCACCACCACCACCACCACCAACATCACCATCATTCTTACCAACTCTGACATCACCACCACCATTTTCCCCATCCTTGTCATAATCATCACATCATCATCTGTCATCAGTACAGCCTCCACTGGCGTGGGGGCTAGTCAGGTAGCACTAGCATCGACCACGTTCAGATGGTGCATTTTATGTGCCACCGGCACTGGCAACGACCATGCTCGAATGGTGCTTTTTACGTGCTACTGGCATGGGAACCAGTCAGGCGGCACTGGCATCGACCATGCTCATATGGTGCTTTTTACGTGCCACCTGCACAAGAGCTAGTCCGGTGGCACTGGCAACGACCATGCTCGAATGGTGCTTTTTACGTGCCACTGGCATGGGAACCAGTCAGGCGGCACTGGCATTGACCATGCTCATATGGTGCTTTTTACATGCCACCTGCACAAGAGCTAGTCCGGTGGCACTGGCATCGACCATGCTCGAATGGTGCTTTTCACGGTTTGAGTCAGGCGGTACTTGCATCGGCCACGACAATGATTTCACTTGACTCAACAGGTCTTCTCAAGCACAGCCTATTGCTCAATGATTGACGGGTACTCTTAAATGGGTCAATTATGCGACACTAGCACAGGCCACGGCTACGGTCTCATTTGGCACGAGGACACCAGCATAACTAATGTATGCAAAGAACATAATACAAATTCTTCCTCTCAGAAATACAGAATTGTGTAACACACTCACCTTTTTCCGATTCTCTTTGACGTGAGAACAATCTTTGCCAACAATCAGAGACTTTATATCAACAACTGACACTGCAATACAAAGAAAATACAGGGAAATGAATGAATACCACCACACACCAAAATACAATAACATTCTTATTTCTATATTGCCCACAAGGGGCTAAACATAGAGGGGAAAAACAAGGACAGACAAATGGATTAAGTCAATTATATCGACCCCAGTGCGTAACTGGTACTTAATTTATTGACCCCAAAAGGATGACAGGCAAAGTTGACCTCAGCGGAATTTGAACTCAGAATGTAACGGCAGACGAAATACCGCTAAGCATTTCGCCCGGTGTGCTAACGATTCTGCCAGCTCGCTGCCAAAATACAATGACGTTCTATTGTGGTAGAGGCAGACCCAGGAAGACATGGGATGAGATGGTGAAGCATGATCTTTGAATGTTGGGCCTCATGGAGGAAATGATTAGTGACCTATACATACACACATACAAACGCATACAACAATAAGGAATCAATAAGGACATACACTTATTGGGCAGTTGTTCCAAAGTAGGGTTCTCTTCGCTGTTCCAATCTCCGTAGTGAAAGGTTTTTAGGTTAGGTGAAAGCTGCCACCAATGTTTCTCTGAAAAATACGATATTACAAGGGGTGAGTCAGAGAGTAATGCAATATTTATTTGCTTTAATTTTTGATTTAGCTTTGTATAATAGAAATGCAAGTAAAAATTTTATTACTTACTGACTTATCTTCGTACATTTGGAGACAATTAATCAAAATAAACATAGCTTGGTTCAACAATCAGTTAAATAAGAACTCTGAGTAAGCAAACATGAGTTAGTGCATATGTGTGTGTGTGTGTGTGTGTGTGTGTGTGTGTGTGAGTTAGTGAGAGAGTCTGTTTATCCTTCCCGATTCCACAGAGTCAACCCCACTCCTGGTTTTTACCTTTCAATTTCACTCTTGTAGTAATTTTACAAAACAATGTTCCAGCCATCAGGTAATTCATCCTCTGTCGCTTGATCATTTCTTTTATATCCGGGGTGATTTGTTTACGGAGTTCACTGTGGAAAACAAAACAAAACAAAAAAATATATATATATTAGGCGTAGGAGTGGCTGTGTGGTAAGTAGCTTGCTTACGAACCACATGGTTCCGGGTTCAGTCCCACTGCGTGGCACCTTGAGCAAGTTTCTTTTACTCATAGCCTTGGGCTAACCAACCAGACACCAATATCTTACCCAGCATTCATGACAATATGTGAAGACAGACACAAAAATCTGATTTAAAGACAAAGTTCAGCTTTTTAAAAATTTTTACCATCTTCCTCTCTCTTAGATTTTACAGTAGATGGTGCAGGAATTTACAAATCAAATTGAAAAAGGGCCGCAGGGCTGTGAGAGAAAGACCCAGTAAATGTACTTACATGATAGGTTCAGCTTGCGATTCCCAGGCTTCTTTGTTCTGTCGATCCTTCTCCCAACTCTTTAGGATCTCAGCGTAAGTGAATTGCTTCAATCTTTCTTTGAAGTCATCAAATGACATTGGCTTCATGCTTAATCCTCTTGTAATCTGTTCACGTACAACACTCAACACCTACGGTTTGATTTAGAAGATATATTGAGGTGGAAAATAAAAAAAAGAAGGTAATTAGACTCAACAGAAACTCATACAGAGTCTCATGCACAGACTCGCACACAGATTCAACGAATTGACTCGTACAGACTCAACATGAACTCATACAGACTCAACATGAACTCATACAGACTCATACACAGACTCAACGCATTGACTCATACAGACTCAACATGGACTCATGCACAGACTCACACATAAACTCAACAGGTTCATGAAGACTCATACACAAATTCAACACAGACTCAACACATAAGCTCAACAGACTCAACACAGACTCGTGTACAGCACACAAAATGCATTGACACATATAAACATGTACACACACATACACACACTCAACAGACAAATTCAGAGAGAGAGAGAGAGAGAAAGAGACACACACAGAGACAAACCTTTGAAAAGTCTTCAGTTGTGGCCCTCATTTCTTTCCAAGATTTACTCCATAACTGGATACAGGAGCAAAAGAATTCTTCAAATGGTTTGTCATGGGTGAAGAACATTCTATAGTAAATATGGCTGTCTTCAGATGCTGGAAATGGGAAACATGAAAGTGGTGAGGTGGGTGATGGACGTGATGAAGGTGATAGATATATGTATATATATATATGGATGTATGTGTGTGGGTGTGTGGGTGGGTGTGTATGTATATATATATATATATATATATATATATATATATATAATGTATGTGTGTGTGTATATATATATATATAAAGAGAGAGGGGGAGGAAGAGAGGAGAGTGAGAGAAATAGATATAGCTAGATAGATAGAAAGAAAAACATATAGATAGCTTGATAGATAGAGGGTGAGAGAGAGAGAATAGATATAGATAGACAGACAGACAAATAGAAAGGAGAGAGAGAGAGAGAAAGAAATAAATAGCTATAGAGAAAGGGAGAATTAGATAGATATACGGAGGGAGAGAGGGAAGACCGTATTTCGTTTCAACTTACGTGGTTCTCCGATTTTAAGAATTTCGCAAAGAATCTTGGTCAGGTAAATGCTGGTCTGTGTAAATGGACAGTCATGCTCATCAGCACGGCAGCAATTCTCCAACACCACCTGGAACAATATATACACAAGTGCAGCTCGCATAATAATAATAATAATAACAATCATTGACTAATTTTGTGATATTTTTTGTCCTTTAATCACGTATTTCTAATTACCTCAATTTGCTTATCTATGCCCCCACTTTGCATGAAATACATCAACACACAACATACTTAACTATTGTCTTGTCCTTGCAGATGGCAGAGCTGGGTTATTTAATCTGCAAATAGCAACAACTCACCTTTATGTAACTGTCTGTGTGATTCTTTGCAAAGTAGAGCATACAATCAAGGGCCAGAACACCAGGAGGTACTTCATTGAAGTCGTCCAGAGGGCGTGCAAAGTTCTAAAAAAAAAAATGAACAAAGCAACATGAGAAAAATTTAACCATGACAACACCACCACCACCAACACCCCTATCACCAATGACGACAACCACAAGGTATCGGTACTGACCGTAAAGCCCAGTTTCCTGGCGTCTTTGACTGCGTCCTTAGCGAAGTCCCTACTGACGGTCATTGTCTTGCGGGAGGCCACATCCCCTTCAAAGTCGAAGGCAATCTTCCGCAGCTCAATGATGTCTTTGATGTTCTGCAACAGACAAGATAAAGGGCTACATTAGTACAACAGGGTACAGCTGGGTACATTCATATGTCAGGATACAGCTGGGTATATTGGTATGTCAGGGTACAGCTGGGTACATTGATATGTCAGGGTAGAGCTGGATACGTTGTTATGTCAGGTTACAGGTGGGTACATTAGTGTGTTAGGGTACAACTGAGTACATTGTTAGTTTAGGGTACACTGGTATGTCAGGTACAGCTGGGTATATTGGTATGTCAGGGTACAACTGGGTACATTGTTATGTCAGGTTACAACTGATTACATTGTTATGTCAGGGTACAGCTAGGCACATTGTTATGTCAGGGTACAGCTGGGTACATTGGTATGTAGAGTACATTGGTATGTTGGGGTACAGCTGAGTACATTATTAGATTAGGTATTTTATCTTCCAGCTCACTGTTTTAGTGTCATGAAATAATAGTAATGAGTACGTATTAAAGTACATCAAGGGTAGCAAGTTACACGGGATAATAAAGAGTATTGTTGGGGATACTGGGTGGAAAACAGGGTACTGTAGAAGCATATTACAAGAGATAACTGTAACAAGTACATATTAGAGTACATCAGGGGGTAGCATGTTACATGGTATGATAATAAAGAGTACAGTACTCACTTCGGAAGGATCTGGAAGTGATTTCATCCGTTCTTCGTTAAGGTTCAACATGAGGGTCTGGAGAATGCTGAGTTGATGTGCCATATCGTTGTTGATTACTTTTGAAGCCATAATGACATGCTGGAATAGAAATCATGATTTGCTGCAACTGAGAGAGAGAGAGAGAGGTGGGGGCTAGATGGCTGAGTGGATATGTGGCTAGATGGATAGAAATTAATAAAAGACATGCTGGAATAGTGAGACAGAAAGAGAAAAGTGGGTGGGTAGATGAATAGAAACCACAATGGTATGTTGGAATAGAGAGCCAAGGAGAGAGATAAGTGGGTGGGAGAATAGAAATCAGGATACGTCTCAATCAGAGAGAGAGAGAGAGAGAGAGAGAGAGAGAGAGATAGAGAGAGAGAGATAGAGATAGAGAGTGAGAGAGAGAGAGAGAGAGAGAAATCACGATATGTTGGAGTAGGGAGAGAGAAGGAAAAGTAAGGGCTAAGTGAGAGTTAGAAGGATGGGTAGATTGGTGGATGGATTTAAGGGTAGATGGATATAAGAGTACATGGATAAGACCTATAATGAAATGCTGGAATTGAGAAAAAGAGAGGTGGGGAGAGAGAAACGAGTGGGTGGCTGAGTGGAGAGAAACTACAATGATATATTAGAATAGGGAGAGAGAGAGATGAATGGGTCGGTGGATCAATAAATACTGTAATGATATGTTGGAAGAGAAATAGAAAGTCGGAGGAGAAAAAAAGAGAGAGAGAGTCAGAGAGGGTAGGGGGGGCTAAGTGGCACAGATGGTAACTTACGTCAAGAATTATATTTCGAAACATCTTGGACTGAAGGCTTTCGGCAATTTCCTGCATTATAAGAAAGAGATGGGATGAAAAAACTCAATTAATAATAATAATAATAATAATAATAATGATTTCAAATTTTGGCGCAAGGCCAGCATGTTTGGGGATGGGGGCTAAGTTGATAATACCAACCCCAGTGCTCAACTGGTACTCAACTGGTCGATAAATTATATCGACCCCGAAGGGATTAACGGCAAAGTGTCAACCTCGGCTGAATTTGAACTCAGAACATAGCAACGGGTAAAATACTGCTAAGCATTCCATCCAGTATGCTAACGAGTCTGCCAGCTTGCCACCTTAATAATAATAATAATAATAATAATCATCATCATCATCATCATCGTTTAACGTCCGCTTTCCATGCTAGCATGGGTTGGACGATTTGACTGAGGACTGGTGAAACCGGATGGCAACACCAGGCTCCAGTCTGATTATAATAATAATAATAATGTTTTTACATTTTGACACAAGGCCAGCAATTTCAGGGGTGGCAGGTGTATTTTATCAACCCTTAAAGGGTGAAAGACAAAGACAACCCTAGTGAAATTTGAACTCGGAACGGAATGTAAAGGCAGATGTGTGACGATGGCTGAAATACTGCTAGGATTTTGCCCACCAATACTTTAGTAAACCCCCACCCCACCACCACGTGGGACCCTCTATGAAAGCCCAACCAAAAAAATAAGAGAAAGGTTCTGAAAGTGAAGATGAAGTCTTACTCACCTTGTGTTTTTGCCGATTGGCCTTCATCAACAGGGCATTGATGACAGCGATGAAGTTTTTGTGTAGTTCACTGGACTTGCGGCATCTAAAGCGACACACAGACAGACATAAATTAATCAGACACACACACATATATGTATGTACAGGTGCAGGTATGGCTGTGTGGTAAGCAGCTTGCTTCCCAACCACATGGTTTCAGGTTCAGTCCCACTGCATGACACCTTGGGCAAGTGTCTTCTACTCTAGCCTCAGGTCAACCAAAATCTTGCGAGTGGATTTGGTAGACGGAAACTAAAAGAAATTCATCATATATACATATATATGTATATATCTATGTGCGTGTGCCTTTATGTTGGTGTTTGTCACCCACGCTCCACTTGACAACTGGTGTTGATGTATTTACATCTCCGTTAATACATTTATATATATAGACATACATATATATATATATATATTTACATACACGCACACACACATACATATGTATGTATAGGAGCAGGTGTGGCTGTGTGGTAATAAAGAAATAGGAAGCTTGCTTCCCAACCACATAGTTCCAGGCTCAGTCCCACTGTGTGGCACCTTGAGCCAACCAAAGCCTTGTGAGTAGTGAATTTGGTAGAGGGAAACTGAAAGAAGCCCGTCGTATATGTATATATATATATATATATATATATATATATATATATATATATATATATATATATATATATATACAATGGGCTTTCAGTTTCCGTCAACCAAATCCACTCAAGGCTTTGCTCGGCCCGAGGCTATAGAAGAAGACACTTGCCCAAGGTGCCACGCAGTGGAACTGAACCCGGAACCATATGGTTGGGAAGCAAGCTACTTACCACACAGCCACTCCTACACCTATATTTATTTAATTTTTATTTAATTTAATTTTTTAAAAATACTTTTATTTTGAAATGTTTTTTTTTTTTCCTTTGATGCAAATTGTCGAATTTAGCCCAAACACCTTGTGTATGACAAGAAATGATATAAAGATAAGGTGATAGGGCAGTGTTCAATACTTACACAGTCATCAGTTTCGTGATCTGTCCTGGGGTGACGTACTTCTCCACAATTGTGTACTTGTCACTGGAAGCAATAGAAAACGGGGGAATTACAAGAGACAGTGTATAGACGCACAGACAGACAAACCAAGAATACATCAGTTTATGAGCTTAGGTTAGTTTGTATGCCAGTAAGAGAGGAGGAGGAAGAGAGAAAAGAGGGGTCTGATGCTCTATGTTGGTCTTTTCATAAAAGGAAGAAAATATTTTGCAGAATGGCATATGACGTGACAGTCTCTAATATCTAACTTGTCACTTAAATCTTAATCCTGGACGAATGCTCTAACCACTGAGCCATGCACCTTTACTATAGCGCCATATACATCATCATCATCATCATCATCGTTTAACATCCGCTTCCCATGCTGGCATGCGTTGGACAGTTTGACTGAGGGCTGGCAAGCCAGAAGGCTGCACCAGGCTCCAATCTGATCTGGCAGAGTTTCTACAGCTGGATGCCCTTCCTAACGCCGACCACTCGGAGAGTGTAGTGGCTGCTTGTTACGCACCACCAGCACAAAAGCCAGTCAGGCAGTACTGGTATCGTACTGGCTGATGGGCACCCATGCTGTTGGCACGTAAAAAGGACCATTTGAGCGTGGTCCTTGCCAGTGCCACCTGACTCATACTAGTGGCACGTAAAAAGCACCATCTGAGTGTGGTTGTTGCAAGTGCTGTCTACCAAAAAAAATTAAAACAAAATTATTGAACTTTCAGACCCCTTTGCAACTTTTGGGCCACTCTGCATATATCATCATCATCATCATCGTCTAACGTCCGCTTTCCATGCTAGCATGGGTTGGACGATTTGACTGAGGATTGGTGAAACTGGATGGCAACACCAGGCTCCAATCTAAATTTGGCAGAGTTTCTACAGCTGGATGCCCTTCCTAACGCCAACCACTCAGAGAGTGTAGTAGGTGCTTTTACGTGTCACCTGCACGAAGGCCAGTCAGGCGATACTGGCAACGGCCACGCTCAAAATGGTGCATCTTATGTGCCACCCGCACAAGAGCCAGTCCAGGGGCACTGGCAACGATCTTACTTGGCTTGCCGGGTCTTCTCACGCACAGCACACTTCCAAGGGAAAACAACCAAGTTTCAAGAACTCCACTATCACATATAGAAAAATTAACAATTAAAAGCACAATAAATGAGTATAATATAAAGCAAAGTAAATATCATAAGATAAATATAATAAAATGATTACACGTGTTTCATAACTAATTTTCAAATAGAAAGGAAATTTAAATCGATTAAAATCAATTGAAATTATCGAAAATAAATTCTATTAAAAAATATAGGTAATCGATGAGTTCTTGAAACTTGGTTATTTTCCCTAAAACTATATATTTTATATATATTTTATCTATAAAGCTCAATTGAATTAAAATTTTTTATTAATTGAGTTTTTACCTGTAATTTTGGATTTTGTCCCTAATATTATTATCATTATATATATATATATATATATATATATATATATATAGTAGAAACAAAGCCAAATTAGACTGGAACCTGGTGCCACTCTCTTGCTTGTCAGCTTGGTTCAAATGGTCCCTCCATCTCACGCCAGCATCGCAAAAACAGATGTTAAATGATGATGACTCCTACTGCTACCATCACTAGTAATATCACTACTCCCCACCCACCTACCCATCATCACCCTACTACTACTACTACTACTACTACTACTACTACTACTGCTGCTACTGCTGCTGCTATGACCATCACGACTTACCTGTTCAGTAGAACTGCCTCAATAATTTCCAAGGCTGTCTGCAGACATGTGTTATCGACATTGTTATCGGAATAGCAGGACTCGTCGTCAAGGGTGCTGGCCACCTGCAATAACAACAACAACAACAATGATGATGATAATAATAATAATAATAATAATAATAATAATAATGCTGGTGTTGGTGATGCAGGCTTACCTTTTCTATAAAAACCTCGTCCACAATGTCCCAACTGACGATACTGTGATCCATTAGGGACACAAAGGATTTCAGGCAAAATGCCAGAGGAGTCCCTACACTGCAAGTGGTTGTGGTGGTAGTGATGGTCATGGTGGGAGACACGATGGAGAAAGAAAGAAAGAAAAAGAGAGAAGACGTTTGTGAATTACATAACAATAACGATATAAAACATGAAAACAATTGCATACGAACAATATGCACACATGCCGTCCGTCCGTCCGTCCGTCTATCTATCTATTCAAGACAACTTTCGGGCTGGGACCTATGGACAACTTCCAGAGATCCCTGGCCTGGCAGTGCTATCAAGAAGCGCTACCCATTCGGGATAAGTTCTACAGGCATGCCTCAAAACACGGGGCCAACCTGCCCGAGATGCAGTCAGAGCGACGAAACCGTTCTGCACGCACTCGTACTGTGTTCAACCATTTCCGACCTGTGGGCTTTTGTCGAACGACTGTTATCACGTGTGGGACGAGTTGGTTTATCAACCGAGTCTATCGTGAATATTGTTGCGCCTCCTTCCTTTAAACTGGAAGGAAGAGCCATTTTCATCGTACTTGTGGCTATGGCGAAAGAATGTGCATGGTGGATGCGTCTGAAAGGTCTAGAGACAAAGACTTTCCTCTCTGCGCAATCTCTCATCAACTTCTTCAAGTATCACTTGAAGAGGAAGGTGAGAGTAGAGAGGGAAGTTTTGTCTAGTGAATGTTTCAAAAGAAAAAGATGGGTGAATGTAGCAAGGATGGCACGTGTGAATGAGGGAGCCAACTTGAGCATAACCCTATGAACTGTAAGAGAAAGGAAAGGAAAAAAAAAAAGGAAAGCATAAGAGAGAGAAAGAGAGAGAGAGAGAGAAAGAGAAAATTATAAGGGTCCTTACTACTGCTCCCTGTTATTGACGATGGAGGTTAACAAGTACAATCCTTGCTTGCTGATGAATTCCTGCGCAAAGGAGCTGTCCGTAGATAAAGTCGACAGCAACTTGAGGGCTTCCAGCTTCTTTGTCCATTCTGGGTCCTTTAGTTTGTCGTAAACTTCTTGAGAAGTTCTCACCTGATCGGGGTTAGAAAAACAAAAGGTGAGGGGGAAGAAAAACATGGACGTTATTAAGAACAGCATTAGGAATGTGTGAGTGTGCGTGTAAGAGTGTGTACGTCAAACCGTCCAACCCATGCCAGCATAGAAAACAGATGTTAAATGATGATGATGATGATGATGATGATGATGATATATATATATATAGTGAAGGCACATGGCTCAGTGGTTACAGCAACGGGCCCACAATCACGAGGTAGTGAGTTCCATTCCCGGACTGGGCTGTGTGTTGTGTTCTTGAGCAAGACACTTTATTTCATGTTGCTCCAGTTCACTCAGCTGTAGAAATGATCTGTGATGTCACTGGTGCCAAGCTGTATCGGCCCCTTTGCCTTTTAAAGGTGGCGAGCTGGCAGAAACGTTAGCACACCAGGCGAAATGCTTAACAGTATTTCGTCTGTCTTTATGTTTTGAGTTCAAATTCCACCAAAGTCAACTTTGCTTTTTCATCCTTCCTGGGTTGATAAATTAAGTACCAGTTGTGTTACTGGGGTCGATCTAATCGACAAGCTCCCTCCCTCCCCCAAAATTTCGGGCCTTGTACCTAGAGTAGAAAAGAAACGTTAGCATGCCAGGTAAAATGCTTAGCAGCATTTCGTCCAGTTTTACATTCTGAGTTCAAATCCCACCAACATTGATTTTGCCTTTCATCCTTTCGGGGTCGATAAATTAAGTAGCAGTCAAGCAGTGGAGAGAATCAAATTAACTTACGTCCTTCCCCAACGTTGCTGGGGAAGGGCAAAATGTTATTTCCTTGTTTTACAATGGTAAATTCTCTGCCTATCTGTCTCTCTGTACAAACACACTCTTTCCTTTTCTCTCTCTGACCGAGACCTTTGGAAATGCGCTGTGCGTGAGAAGACCCGGCAAGCCAAGTGAGATCGTTGCCAGGGCTCCTGGACTGGCTCTTGTGCGGGTGGCACATAAGATGTACCATCCTGAGCGTGACCGTTGCCAGTACCGCCTGACTGGCCTTGTAGGGTTTTCGAGCGAGATTGTTGCCAGTGCCCCTGGACTGGCTCTTGTGCGGGTGACACATAAAAGACACCATTTCGAGCGTGGCCGTTTTCATGCGGGTGACACGTAAAAGCACCCACTACACTCTCTGAGTGGTTGGCGTTAAGAAGGGCATCCAGCTGTAGAAACTCTGCCAAATTAGATTGGAGCCTGGTGTTGCCATCCGGTTGCACCAGTCCTCAGTCAAATCGTCCAACCCATGCTAGCATGGAAAGCGGACGTTAAACGATGATGATGATGATGATGATGATATATATATATATATATATATATATATATATATATATATATATATATATATACACTCTCTGAGTGGTTGGCGTTAGGAAGGGCATCCAGCTGTAGAAACTCTGCCAAATTAGATTGGAGCCTGGTGTTGCCATCCGGTTGCACCAGTCCTCAGTCAAATCGTCCAACCCATGCTAGCATGGAAAGCGGACGTTAAACAATGATGATGATGATGATGATGATATATATATATATATATATATATATATACACTCTCTGAGTGGTTGGCGTTAGGAAGGGCATCCAGCTGTAGAAACTCTGCCAAATTTAGATTGGAGCCTGGTGTTGCCATCCGGTTGCACCAGTCCTCAGTCAAATCGTCCAACCCATGCTAGCATGGAAAGCGGACGTTAAACGATGATGATGATGATGATGATGTATTAAACAAAATCAAATTGTAATACTTACTGGAGAGCTGGTCAGTTTCAAGACAGTTCCTGTCTGGATTTCTCCCCGATTCTATAAAAGTAAAGGTTGAGAGATTGGAGATTAGCTACCTGGGTAGGTCTAGAAGCTGTATATATAATGTACAGGGTGTATATGCATGTATGTGTATATGTGTGTGTATCTATCTATCTATATATATATAAGATTGACCAGTGGCCGGTCTGTCAAAATGCTTGAAGAAGCTCACTTAAAAAAATTCTCAAATACGGATTCAGCGGAGCAAAAACAGGCGGGCGAGACCGGTGAAGTACTATAATCTTTTTAGGATCTCCCAAAAATTTTTTCAAGAACCTTCTGATTCTTTTAATGTGCTAGTTTCCTGGTATTAAATTGATATTAATTAATATCGAATTTTTACCACATTATGTTAATTATCTAAATATATATATATATATGTGTGTATATGTATATATATGTGTATGTATATATATATATGTGTGTGTGTGTGTATATATATATAGTTGGAATTTACAAAAAAAACAAAACAAAAGATGAAGACGGGTGTGTAGATAACAAACAGATGTATTAGTTTAACGCTTGGGAAGTGAGAAAGTCTTTTACGTTTCGAGCCTACGCTCTTCGACAGAAAGGAACACAGAAAGAAACAGGGAGAGAAAAAAGAAAAGGGTTTGGTATCAAAAGACTTAAGACAAACATAATGGAAAGACCTGGAAGTTAAATCTTATGACTAGGATGCAAGAAATTTGCATCAGAGACCCAGGAGAAGATTTGGGCTGGCTGGCATCAAAAGGGTTAAAGTTAATATGCAGGTGGCCAGTTACATGCCAAAAAATTGTGTTTAACCATTTTCTTACCTTTTCTGTGATGTAGTTCTGGCGGTTGGAATCTGTGAACTGCAAGGCGTAGTTTTCCGTGTCAGTCAACTGCCAACTGAGAGTAGGAGAGAGAAGAAAAGAGATTGAAAGAGTTATAAAGAAGATGGGAGGGAGTAAGTGATCATTTGTTGTTACTAAACATGGCTGTGTGCCGCCTTATATATGTATATCAACTCACCCTTTGCAAATATCATTCATAATAGCCACCAGGGGGCGTGTCTGCAAAAAAAAAAATGCAAAAACAAAAATTAAATCAAAATTATACAAATTCATTAATTTCTTTTTTATCTTGTTTCAATCATAAGACTGTGGCCATACAATGGGCTTCTTTCAGTTTCCATCTACCAAATCCACTTACAAGGCTTTGGTTGGCCTGGAGCTATAGTAGGAAACACTTGCTCAAGGTGTCACCCAGTGGGATTGAACCCAGAACCACATGGTTGGGAAGCAAGTTTCTTACCACACAGCCACTCCTGCATCTATACAAATATATATATATATATATATATATATATATATATATATATATATATATATATATATATATATATATATATATATATATATATATATATATATATATATATATATATATATATATATATATATATATATATATATATATATATATATATATATATATATATATATATATATATATATATATATATATATATATATATATATATATATATATATATATAAAGAGAAAGAGAGAGATAGAGGGAAGGACTAAAATAGAAATAGAATTTTAACAGGTGAGAAAGGCCTTACCTGGTCCAGTTCCAAGAACTGTGCCTGTCTGCCGTTCATAGTAACGGCCACTTTACGGATGTTCTCCGATGCAGGGCGGGTCGTCCTGATAGACGTCCGTGAAGACAGCAACGTGGAACTGCTTCCTACTGAGTCCATCTTGGATTTTTTCGATTCACCAGGCAGGGAGAGTGAAAGTGTGAATGAGAGGATGAGTGTGAAGGGGGTGCGAATGCAAGTGGTGTCCAATACTAAGTCTGAAAAAAGAGACAAGAAGAGTAAAAGTTACAATGTGATATTTATGAGGGGAGGGGGTACTGAAAAGTTCTTGGCTATGGGTAAAAAAGAAAATACAAGAGGATCAGTTAATTATGATTTTATTTAACATATTCCCCTCTCAGATTCACACACTAATTGCAGCAGTCCTTCAGTTTTTCCAAGCCCTGTAAAAGAACTCGGAAGGTTGAGTCTCCAATCATGCCTTTCACGACTACCCTTAAAGCCAGGAACTTTTCAATATACATATATATATATATATATATATATATATATATATATATATATATATGTATATATATATATATATATATATATATATATATATATATATATATATATAGTTTTAGAGAAAAGAACCAAAGTTCATGAACTAATCCATGAAAATCCAGTCACATATAGAAAAATTAATAAGTAAATGCACGATAAATAAGCATAATATAATACAAAGTATATATCATAAGATCATGATAATTATTATTATTATTATTTTTATTATCATTATCTTATGATATTTACTTTGTATTATATTATACTTATTTATCGTGCATTTACTTATTAATTTTTCTATATGTGTCCTTTAATTCCTACACGTTTCAAAAATTATATGCACTCTACTCCACACTGGGAGTCGAAACGTCGATCCTATAACCGCGAGTCCGCTGCCCTAACCACGGGGCCATTGTGCCTCCACCACATACATACATAAATACATATTTGTGTGTAGGGAAATAAATATATGAACGGGGAAATTCCAGAGTCGCAATTTCCTTGCCACACGATCTCGGAATCTGAAGTAGGACGTGTATTGCGTTGATGTAAAATAAACTCCAGGATGTTAATAATGAGTTTTTGGCACAAACGATGTTCACTTCAAATTGTTTTTGCTTCCTTTTTTTTATATATTATTTGTTTTAATTAAAAACGATGCCGACAGACTGGTAATTGACGTGTCTGTACGTGTGTGCGTCTTGGTGTAAACATAGGGAGAAAGATAGAGAGAAAGAGACGGCTTTAAAGATAGATAGATGGATAGATAGGATATATACTAATAAATAGAATAGAATAGAATAGAATAGAGAGAGAGAGAGGGGGGAGATAAATAGACAGGCAGAAAGACTGGCGGACAGAGATAGATAAACAAATAGAGAGAGAGAGAAAGAGAGAGGGGATAGAGATGACATATATTAACAGATAGATAAACAGACAGATAGATCGACAGATAAATAGAGAGAGAGAGAGAGAGAGAGAGAGAGAGAGAGAGAGAGAGAGAGAGAGAGAGAGAGAGAGAGAGAGAGAGAGAGAGAGAGAGAGAGAGAGGAGGATGATATATATTGATAGATAGATAGACAAATAGAGAGATAGACAGATAAAAAGAGAGATAGATAAACTAGAAAGAGATGATATGTACAGATCGTGATGAAAAGAAAAAAAGTGATGGATTTACAGCAAGGGAGAAAATGGTTGGTACGCCCTTAAAATGTTAAGCTGGATCGTTTCGTGAGAGATTTAACGTGACTCTCTGAGTAACGACAGCATGAAATATCAGCTGAGTAAATAACTAAATATACACACACACGCACGCCTATATACTACACACATATATATACACGTACATACACATTTAAGCACACACACACATTGAAATAAAAAAAAAAAATCAGCTCACAATTGCATCCGTTCTTACGACGGGACAGCCTATATGCGTTCAATCGATCGCGAGAAATAGCAGCCAAAATTACATAAAATGACGATCCGAACCTTGCCACACTTGTGTTTATAACTGATGTAATCCTGGATATTGATCGCCGTGAGTAAACTTGAGAGTCACGGCCGGATCGACTTTAATCATAGAATTATAGGTCTTCTCATACAAGGCTGGATCTTGCTCTAAACAACACGCGCACAAATATATATATATATACCCATATATACATACATGTAAAAATGTTATTATATTGCGCTGATCCTCTGAGGGGAGAGCGTAAATGTGCTCAGTCGATCGCTAGAAATAGCAACCAGAATTACGTGAAATAAATCAAGAAGACTATAATCTTAAAGCTGATAAAGTCTGGGACGGACTTCAGTGTTAAGTGGCCCACACAAGTTGGAATTTCTCCGTTTTGATGGGGACTTATTATTTCCCATCATTTCCAAGGGTACGGTGGAAAATAAAATCTGAAAAATTCCCATCAAAACAGAGAAATTCTAACTTGTATGTGCCAACTATATATATACATATATACACACATACACCCCAGTTTATAGATAAATCGATCGATAGATAGATAGATGGATAGACAGACAGATAGATAAAGCTAATTTTAAAACAGAAAAACATAATTAAATTCTATAAAGTTCATAATTAACACAAAGAAACGATACTCACAGAAAGACAAGTGCGTGAAACTAAAAAAACTATGAAAACAGGAAGTAAATAATTAAGAGGGGAGAATTCTTGTTTAACCAGAATAAACAACAGAAGGGAATTTCAAATGTTGCACCGCCTATTCCAGTTATCTTCTGCTAGTCTGAGTGATTGGGTGGCGACCTAGCTGGAGCACTCGCAGAGCCTTAATCGAATAAATTGACTTCAGTTGGTATTGGGGTTAATGTTTAATTTAAATCTTGGTCACCAAAACAAACAAAAAAGAAAAGTGTAATAGGTGTAAAAAAAAATGTGTATTAAACGAATCTGAAAACAAAAATTGGTAATTTTTCAGATTAACACCCGCACGATCTTCACCAGGGTGTTAGGGTTAGGGTTTTAGGGTTACGGTTACGGTTAGGGACGGAATTCCCTAACCCAAACCCTAAAACCCTAACCCTAACCCTAAAACCCTAATCCTAAAACCTAACCCTAACACCCTAGTGAAGATCGTGCGGGTGTTAATCTGAAAAATAAACCCAAATATTTGCGCCAGCGAACGGAGGGATGAGGAGAGGACTTTGGGAAAATTCACACGATCCTGGCGATGGTGATGTGCTAAACACAACAGCTAGATCGCCCTTAGCCTTTCTCCATTGTGAAACCATATTCAACATCGTATTTATGAATTTTGTTTCTCTCACCATGATACATGGGGATCTTTTTTTTAAAAAAACCTTTTCTGTTACTCAGACGAAAAATAAATGAATCCCAATTTTTTTTTCAGACTTATTTCCATTACACCCTAGCAAAAAATGTAATTTATGAATTTCTTTCTCTTCGAAAGACCTCTCCTCACTCCGTCGAAAAAACATTTTCCCCACAGATTTCTTTATAATCGTAATCTATGCCGTTTGAAAGGGTTTATATAAGTTCATTAAAAGATATCTATTGGAAAGACTTCCGCCTGTCTCCTTATTTTCTCCCAAATTTGTTTATTTTTGTAAATTTTATTTTGCCAAAAATCCCCGTTTTCGTATACAGAGGCTCGGGAAAATTGCTAAAAATCGGCATTGTGAAATTTCCCTCCCCCCCCTTTCCACACCAACTTCTTCAATTTTGACTTTTCTTCCCCTACACTAACCCTAAAACCCTAACCCTTATCATAAAACCCTAAAACCCTAAACACACACATGAACACAAGTACTCACAGAAACGAGAGATATGACAGAATTATCTCCCTTCTACCACAAATTTGACGAAATCTGACAAACTCGTATATCGATGTGTTCACCTCAAACACTATCTCCACGATCTTGTTAACCTTAGCATTTAAACCACCCATATCAGGCAGATCCAAATATTCTACCTGTTTTATGCTCAAACTAACCAGATTTAGCCTCTCACGTTTTCCTCTACAATGTCATACTAAAAATATACGATTACATCAGCATTTCCAAGTTAAGACTCTGAACGTTTTGCTTCCTTGGACATGGACTCATCGAAGCTCAGACGTCTGGCATCTGACTTGGTAGACACCCACAAGATTATCCACCGTCTTTCCAAACGACCTTTGCCACTTTTCTGAATTCCATATGTCTAACACTTCCTTTCTAGATCATTAAAAAAACTGAGTTTGTGTGGCGACAAAAGATTGGATTAAAAGGGATTAGATCCTTTTGATTTAATACTTCGAGACATTCTTGACTTTTGGCCTCCTCAATAAGAATGGTTATAAAGATATTATCAGATTCAACAAGATCTTTAATTTTTTCAGTTTTCATGTTTATTAATCTTTTCAGTTTTGTGTGATTTGTCATAAAAATATTATCAGATTCAATAAGATGTTTCATCGTTTCATTTTTTTTTTCTCGTTTTATTGAGGGTTAAACATTTTTGTCATCTCTTCTCCTCTACCACTTTATTATACATACATATAAAAATTAAAAAAACTAGAAACAGAATCGAGTGATATCGCGTAGTTCTTAAGACCAAAGCTAACAGACGAACTGAAACTAATTCCGAAGCGGTACATAAAATCACTCAACACCGTCTCTTGTCCCTTTAACTGAACAGTTAACATGTTGTTACCAACAATGTCAGAGTGATACTTTCTCCTTCGGATTATTTAGAAGAAAAGGCAACGACAGTTTTCAAAGGGAGCTTTTGTGAGTTCAATATACAGCTAATACTACATCTACCTCGATTTATATACATTTATTTGCTTTATATTTCTCAAACACAGATGTTTGTTTATATCGTTTTGTCGGCATAACTGAACAATCATATTCCTACCACCGATTTTGTTTCCTCATAACTTCCACAAATATGGGTATTTTTTAATGAAATTTTCTACAAACACTTTTCAGATGGTGTAGATTACGATGTTGTAATTTGATGCAAAACAAAAAAACAAAACGATTTGTTCGGAGGTGCAATAACATAAATATACGTATATATAATCATTCAAGGTCGTACATATATATTCTGGTAATCGATCGTTTTTAGTCTCAGACTTGTCGTTGTTTACAACTGATTGTTCGGTAATTTCTGTGGTATGCATTTGTATCTATGTGTGTGTGTGTGTGTGTGTTGGCGTTTCAAGTTGCTCGTGCAAATGAAAGACAATGAATGTGTGAGTGCGACCGTACATCACATCGGCCTTTTCCATAAAAGGGTTTTAGTGTTAGGGACAGAATTCCCCAACCCTAACCCTAAAACCCTTTTACGGAAAAGGCCGATATGATGTAAATAAACACACGCGGTTTAAGTGACAGGTTTGGAACTGGTAATGCAAGATCGCTAAAGATTTTGTACAGAAGTTGCCGAGCAAATACCTTCAGTTCTCTGAGACCAAAAACAATTGATCGCCGATCCACAGAATCCTAATTTTGCATACAAACCTATAATCAAACGTGTGCCAACCATGACCTTCCCGGTATGTTTTATATGTTTAGCGAGGGCTGAAAGGTGGACTGTGGCCAAGGTCTTTGTTAGTTTTGACTTGTCATCAATGTTTCTGTAAGTTTATCTTTTTTCTAGGTAGGGTTACTGGCCCTACACGAACCCTATTTATTTCTGAGAAGAAGTGGTCCATATTAATCTGACCTCCATCCTTTGACCTGTCCAGTATGTGAGGCCCTCCCAGGGCCTTGTGCTCTGCTCGCATAACTCTTAAGGGTCATTGAGTCATACAAGCCACAATACCACAACAAAGACGGGGCCTTGTGTTGGTCATTATAAATGGCTCCACCTATTTCTCCCACTCTTCCTATTTGAGGCCATGCAGTAATCTAACAAATCCGTTTACCTTTTTTTTTTTTTCAGAACTCAAATATACCTGTGATTGTTGGACCCTAATTCTGTCAAATGAATCATGTTGCTCTGGACTCCATTGCGGTCCCTTATCCTTAGTCCCATCAATAGACTTCAGCTCCCTGTTTCCAAGGTAAACCCTTCTTCTTTATTCTTGATGTTGCTGGAGAACTGAGGGGCAGTCCGAAGTTCTATGTTAGAAACATTTTTCATCATCATCATCATCATCATTATTATTACTAGGACTTTCGAGCGAGATCGTTGCCAGTGCCCCTGGACTGGCTCTTGTGCGGGTGGCACATAAAACACACCATTTCGAGCGTGGCCGTTGCCAGTACCGCCTGACTGGCCTTCGTGCGGGTGACACGTAAAAGCACCCACTACACTCTCTGAGTGGTTGGCGTTAGGAAGGGCATCCAGCTGTAGAAACTCTGCCAAATCAGATTGGAGCCTGGTGTAGCCATCTGGTTTCACCAGTCCTCAGTCAAATCGTCCAACCCATGCTAGCATGGAAAGCGGACGTTAAACGACGACGATGATGATGATGATGATGATGATTATTAAGGCGGTGAGCTGGCAGAATCGTTAGCAGTCCAGGCAAAATGCTTAACAGCATCTCATCCAT
Source organism: Octopus bimaculoides (assembly GCF_046866305.1). NCBI lineage: Eukaryota > Metazoa > Mollusca > Cephalopoda > Octopoda > Octopodidae > Octopus > Octopus bimaculoides. The sequence continues at coordinate 12,225,936 of NC_142957.1, read as the reverse complement.
CTTCACATTCTGAGTTCAAATTCTGTCATGGCTGACTTTGCCTTTCATCCTTTCGGGTTTGATAAAATAAGTACCAGTTTCACACTGGGATCAATGTAATGAACTTACTCCCTCCTCGGGTTGATGTAATCGACTGGTCCTCTCCCCCCAAAATTCCAGGCCTTGTGCCTTTAGTAGAAAGGATTATTATTATTATTATTATTATTATTATTATTAAGGCAGTGAGCTGGCAGAATCATTAGCACACTGGCTGAAACGCTGAGCAATGTTTCATCTGCTGCCATGTTCTGAGTTCTAACCCTGCTGAGGTCGACTTTGCTTTTCATCGTTTTGGGGGTTGATAAAAATAAGTACCAGTGAAATACTGGGGTCAGTGTAATCAACTGTCCCCTTCCTCGAAATTGCTAGCCTTTTGCCTTAAAGTAGAAAGGATTATTATTTGCTTTTTATGTGGCACCAGCACCAAAGAGGTTGCCAAATAACTTACAGGACAAGGACCTCTTAGTTGAGGAAGGGACTGGAACTTAGGAAAGTGACTGTGTGCTGGGTGAGAGGTTAGAGTATGATAGAGGGGTAGGGATTGCTGTTTTACTATAGAGGAGATATTTGGCCACCCAAGTAGGACAAGGGAAGAGAAGGAAGATGGAGGAAAGGTAGAGAGACAGTGAAAGAGAGAGAGAAAGAAATAGACGGTGTTGGAGATATATTGGGGCCCACCCACAGGGAATAGTGGGGAGGTGGGTATAAGAAGTACAGGGTGGGGATAAAGGGGTATGTTCCATAAGAGTGTGAAGGGATATGTTTAGGGATGGCATGACAGTGGGAGAAATTGGAGAGGCAGAGAGGTGGAGGGGTAAGGGGGGGGGGGGGGGTAAGGAAGAATGAGAGGGCATCAAGTGTATGGACAGGTACAAGCAAAAGAGTGGAGGGGAGGGGCAGTGCCTGCAGCAGGTGTTGGGAAGAGGTTAGATGTGTGCCTGCTTGTAAGGTGGGTGGGGTTGGGGAGGGCATGGCCATAAAGGACATGCGCGTATGCGTGGATGGCCACGGTTTGACTTAGCTTGACCTCTCTAATGTATGCCTTTTACTTTCCAGTTATGTTTCAGTTACTTCCTTCGATCTTCCATCAACAAGACCCACTGTCGACGACTGACGTGCGGTCTGAAACACTGGCCCCTGAGCAGCATTAGCAGCAGCAGCAGCTGCCATGATATGGTTTCATCCCAACACCAACCCACAGCTCAGTTTGCATTTGGTGCAACAACCCGCAAGTTCTCCAACAGAAACAAGTATGTCCAGTCAGCGAGTCGCAATGAAGAGGACAACATAAGTCAAGAGTATTCTCTTATCTATTCCAACTCCTCAATAGTTTACTACCAATCAGCCCAGTTGTTTCTGCAACCGACAGTGATTCTCTCCATTATCGGGGCTGGCTATATGTGCTACATGTCCAAAAATGACTTTTTTCTGCAAGACCAAGTTGACTACTTAGAACACCCGTTTGTTGCCGGCTGTATCTTCTTCGTCTTCAACTCTTACCTTTTCTACCTTGTTACCAAAGTAAGCCAGAGTTATCTACTGAGGATATATGTCCATCAGAACGAAAAAGACTTTGTGGCTATCGTACCCGGCCTATTTATGTCGCGTTCACAGTTGCATTTCACAGCGAACAATGTGACCCTCTCTTCGAGGAATTCTTTCTTACCATTCAAGAGAGGTAACTCTGTCATTAAAGGGAGATCGTTTATATTACACAGCGATGATTTTCTAATACCAAAATATTATGATATTTTGCATCCAGCTAAAAGTGATGATGATAACAATCAAAATAATTAATAAATTAAGTAGTTAGTAATTAAATTTTCTTATTTTGCGCTGTTTTTGTTTTTGCTGTTGTTGTTGAGGAAATATTCACTTATTTTTTATCCATTGTTTCAGTCATTACACTGTGGCCATGCTGGGGCACCACCTCGAATTATTAGTTGAATGAATCGACCCTAGAATTTATATATTTTTTTAAAGCCTGGTACTTATTCTGTCTGAGGAGATGGAAGCTTCAGTGAAGAAATTCTTTGCCTTCAAGGACAAGAAATGGTATTATCATGGAATCAAAGAACTGGTAAGAAAGGTGGCTTCAGACGGTGCAACACGATGGCCTCTACTTTGAATGCTTGGCTGCCTTTGTTGTACTGTAAATCCTCGAGTATAGTCTGCCCTTGAGTATAATACGCAGGGAATTTTTAGGGGGCTGTACCTCTGAAAAACTTAAACCTTGTGTATAATACTTACCCCTTCTCTAACTTGAGTCAAGGAGGTCTATATAATGTCCTTGGTTTGTAAATATATATACGGTAACGTCCTTTATTATTATTGTATATATAACATAATGCAAACGTGTAGCTTTTTTGTGCATTTTGTTTGCAGAAAATAAATAAATAACAGTAATAACGTCAGTGAAAAATAAATATTAAGTAAATTGCCTTTCACATAATTTATCACTATCAGTTACAAACCGAACATCACAAAATGCATCTGAATAAACATTGCCGGACAGCAAATAGAGACTGGGACATTGCTTAGAAACTATTTTTCATTTTTAACCTCGTATATCGTACGCACTAGGGATTTTGACCTTTAAATTTTGGGAAAAACATGCGAATTATACTCGAGGATTTACGGTAAGTTGATCGATAAAGCAATTGAGTTACCGGAATATTACAAAACTTTTGACTCAGCACAACACACACACACACACACACACACACACAGAGGAATATATACAGAGGAGAGAAACTTAAAAATGTATTTTTTAAAAACGAACTTGATTGACCACCATTGAAGCATGGTCATTACCAGTGCTGCCTGACTGGCTCCTGTGCTGGTGGCATGTAAAAAGCACCATTCAAGCGTGGCTGATGCCGGTACCACCTGACTGGCCCTCAAGCTGGTGGCACGTAAAAAGCACCCACTACACTCTCAGAGTGGTTGGCATTAGGAAGGGCATCCAGCTGTAGAAGCACTGCCAGATTGGATTGGAGCCTGGTGTAGCCTTCCGGCTCTCCAGCCCTCAGTCAAACCGTCCAACCCATGCCAGCATGGAAAGTGGACGTTAAACGACGATGACGGTGATAATGATTAATACATTGAACATTGTTTAGACCAGTGCTCCGCATGCTGCGGCACACTGGTGTGCCACAAGACGTTGCTAAGTGTGCCACACACACACACGACGGGCTTCTTTCATTTTCTATCTACTAAATCCACCCACAAAGCTTTGGTTGGCCCAGGGCTATAGCAGAAGACACTTGTCCAAGGTGCAATGCAGTAGGACTGAACCCAGAACCATGTGGTTGGGAAGCAAGCTTCTTACCACACAGCCACTCCTGCGCCTATGTATTTTGAAATTTTGAATTTAGTTCAGGGATTCCCTCCCAGTTTATCGATGTGTTCACCTCAAACACTATTTCCAGGATCTTGTTAACCCTTAGCATTTAAACCGCCCATATCAGGCAGATCCTAATATTCTACCTGTTTTATGCTCAAACTAACCAGATTTAGCCTCTCACATTTTCCTCTACAATGTCATACTAAAACTATACGATCACATCAGCATTTCCAAGTTAAGATTCTGAACGTTTTGCTTCCTTGGACATGGACTCATCGAAGCTCAGACGTCTGGCAACTGACTTGGTAGACACCCACAAGATTGTCCTGCAACATCTCTTTCAATATCAAACACAACGAAAATATATGAAATAGTTTCTTCACAGAAATATTTCTCAAAAATTAAATCATTCACATTTATCTATGACTTCGTTTGGCATTATACGAAGTTACATTGTTTGTGACTTCTAAATGTGTATTATTAGTTTTGAAAACAAAATAAGATGGAAATTATATACTCTCTTTACTCTTTTACTTGTTTCACTCATTTGACTATGGCCATGCTGGAGCACCGCCTTTAGTCAAGCAAATCGACCCCAGGACTTGGATGCCTAGTATTTATTCTATCGGTCTCTTTTGCCGAACCGCTAAGTTAAGTGGACATAAACACACCAACATCGGTTGTCAAGCGATGTTGGGGGGGGGGACAAACACAGATATACAAACATATACATATATACGACGGGCTTTGGTCAGCCTAAAAGACACTTGCCCAAGGTGCCACGCATTTGGAATGAACCCGGAACCATGTGGTTGGTAAGCAAGCTACTTACCACACAGCCACTACTTGCTTCATGTGTGTATGCAAAATCCGCAAATTTTCAAGCAGAAAACACTAGCGATGCATAAACTTCGATTCTGTTTTCTGCTTGGAAATTTGCCGGATTTTACATACACACATGAAGCAGGTAAGAATAAATATATGCAAGTTTAAAATGAGACATTGGATGGCATAAATATCATTATATCTATTTTAGCAGCCGACACGGATATCTCCGAAGTGTATTGTCGAGTTATATCGAAGATATCCGAAGTGAATTGTCGAGTTATATCGAAGATAATCGAACTGATCTGTCAAATGTTGTCGAGTTATATTGTAAAAAAATTAGGTTTAGTTTAGGAATCTTAAATTAATCCAAAGGTAGTCCTAAATATCTGTCTTTTCCGTAAAAAGTGTCTTCGGCGATCTTTACGAAAGATCGGCCTTTTCCGTAACACCCGCACGATCGCCATTACGGTGTTAGGATTAGGGTTTTAGTGTCAGGGTTAGGGTCAGTGTTTAGGGTTAGGGTTACGGTTAGGGACGGAATTCCCTAACCGAAACCCTAAAATCCAAACCCTAACCCTAAACCCTTCAAAATTAATCGCGCTCTCTGTATCTCTTTCGATTTTATGGCGTCGTTTCCCTGTTTCTCTCCAAAACTTTTTACGGAAAAGGACGATCTTTGGTAAAGATCGCCGAAGACACTTTTTACACGGAAAAGGCCGATATTTAGGACTCGTACCGTAAGATCGCCCAAACGTACAACTTCTCACCAGGAAAACGAACCTGCGACCGTGCTGCCAAAGCTGTTACACGCCCTTTGGTTTTTGCCATTTCCCCATTATTCTAAGGTAAGTCCGGTACCATATTATTGATACAAAACCTGGTAAATATTTTGTAAAGGACCTTATCGTACTTGGCGTGAAATAAATTTTTTTTTCCACAGGTTTTTACAGACCTCCAAACCCAAAGCAAGCCACTTTCCAACAACAATAGGTATAAAAGATGGGCTACAGCAAATATTCTGCTCAATACCACAAATTTGCTAATGCCCTGATGCAGTACCAGGCAGTGGCTCTCATGGCTTCTCATCTTAACTGATTGGAAGTGTTATCATGTACATTGTTTTGTCTTGGTATAAAAAAAATGGCCTACAGCAAATATTCTGCTCAATACCACAAATCTGCTTGTCAATTGTTTGATCTTAACCAGTTGAGCATGTCTCTTAGTAGCTGATGATATGTGCATCTCTGATTACAAGCAGAAGTAGTGGGGAGCATCATAGCCATGCGTTGAGAGGACTTCTTTGGGGTTTGCATAATTCAACTTTGGAAACCTGATTATTTCGTTCGATATCCCCAAACAACCTTTATTCAAGGACCTTTTGAGTGGGATGAGCTACTCGACCTGAAAGAAATTCTAACTGGGCCCCACTTGAGAGGTCATGCATTGTTTATCTTGATATGAGATCGCCATGTCGCGCATATATGGTTGTGATGCATATGCCTGGTGTAACCCTTATCAAAAATCATGATGGGTAAAATGGGCTTCGTATATTTTACCCCAGTGTCACTTTGATGGCATGCCCTGCTCTCTCACTCAATAATAATAATAATAATAATAATAATAATAATCCTTTCTACTAAAAGCACAAGGATTTGGCGGGAGGAGACGAGAATCAATTACATCGATCCCCCAGTATAATTTCACTGGCACTTAGTTTATTGACCCCGAAAGAATGAAAGGCGAAGTCCACACACACACGCACACATACATAATTGATAAGAACAAAATGGTTTGAGGCGAATTTAGCTGCTGTGTTTTGCATAACTCTTGAATTAGGCATACTAAGTTTCGCCACCCAGGGGTAAGAGCAGTTTCCAAAAGTTGACCCCCGATTTACTTCCCTTGTACTACATATTCTGCAGTGGGTCTGCAAAGCTCACGCCTGCGTGGACGCAGGGCTTGCTAGAAACAACAGCCAGTTTTCTTTTAGATTTGGCATTTTCTCATTAAAAAAAAAATATTAAATACTTCAGACGTAGTCCCATTTAGACAATATCTAGAAGAAATGAGGGGATGGTCACGGTTGGAATACCTTTGATTAAAGGTTCATCTGCTATAGTTTTGATGAGCTGAAACTAAGAACAACAACACAGGAATATTATATATAAATAAAGACATTTGTTCCCCCGTAAACATGTCAACATCATTGTAGTGTAAATCTCCGTCATCGTCAGAAGATTCACTTTCATTCATTTCATCTTTCCATACAACATCATCCTGAGTACCATCCAAATGCAGACGATATGACAACACTTTTATTTCAATAAATGTTGCTTACTGCAAGTTATGGATGGTTCTTTTTTGTCTTCATTGCTTGCAGGCTTAGCTTATGGTATTTTCCCGCCCGACCATCACAAAATGCGTCTGAATGAATATTGCCGGACAGCAAATAGAGACTCGGACAGGTGGCCACTGTATATATAGTTGTGTATATAATTGTTGGATGTACCGATTCTGCATATTGTACAACGTACCACGTACCTGGTACGTGGATGCTAGTGGCTTGTGACTATGTGGTGTTTCTTTATGCAACAAGCCGAACCAAATCGCAGTCGTGGCAGATACTGGTGTCATGCAAATAGCACCCGTGCTGGTGGCACGTAAAAGCACACACAACACTCTCGGAATGGTTGGCGTTAGGAAGGGCATCCAACCGTAGAAAATCGTGCCAAATCAGACTGGATTCTGGAGCAGTCTTCCAACATGCCAGCCCAGTCAAACTGTCCAATTATCTAAATGATGATTATATATATATATATATATATATATATATATATACATATATATATGAATAATAACAATAAATGGACAAAACGCATATAAATAAAAGTTCCTTGTTCCAATTATTGTTATTATTCATATCTACTCAAAATGCATCGCTTTAACTTGATATCTCTACCTATAACACGTATGTGATATCCTGTTTATTTTTGTGTGATTTTTGTTACCCATGGTAACTATTAACATATTTACATTGTCAAGGTTTTTTTGAACTGAGATAATATTAATATATACATAATCTCTCTCTCTCTCTCTCTCTCTATATATATATATATATATATATATATATATATACACACAAATATATATATATCAAAATCCTAATAAGTAGGAAGGTAGATAAAACACAAACCCCTTCAGGTAGATGGCCCTGCTCAGTATTTAGAAAAGGAGTAGGTAGTAACTCTATAAGATGTACCCGGTGCAAGCTATGGACACATAAGAGGTGCAGCAACATCAAAGGCAGGTTAACTAGGAAGTTAGTTTTTGTATGTGGCAGATGTTCAGGTGAAATAAAGACTGTAAACAAACAGGAAACAACTTCTATCTCATTCCAGGGTGAAAAACTAGAGGTAGTCGATAGCTTCCGCTATCTGGGCGACCAAGTTAGTAGTGGGGGTGGGTGCGCTGAATGTGTAGCTGCTAGAATAAGAATAGCCTGGGCAAAGTTTAGAGAGCTCTTACCCCTGCTGGCGACAAAGGGACTCTCACTCAGAGTAAAAGGCAGACTGTATGACGCATGCGTACGAACAGCCATGCTACATGGCAGTGAAACATGGGCTGTAACTGCTGAGGACATGCGTAAGCTCGCAAGGAATGAAGCCAGTATGCTCCGTTGGATGTGTAATGTCAATGTGAATACCCGTCAGAGTGTAAGTATCTTGAGAGAAAAGCTGAACATTAGAAGCATCAGTTGTGGTGTGCAAGAGAGACGATTGCGCTGATATGGACATGTGGTGAGAATGGATGAGGATAGCTGCGTGAAAAACTGCCACACCCTAACAATTGAGGGAACCCGTGGAAGAGGTAGGCCCAGGAAGACCTGGGCTGAGGTGGTGAGGCAAGACCTTCGTACATTGGGCCTCACCGAGGCGATGACTACTGACCGAGACCTTTGGAAATGTGCTGTGCGTGAGAAGACCCGGCAAGCCAAGTAAGATCGTTGCCAGTGCCTCTGGACTGGCTCTTGTGTGGGTGGCACATAAGATGCACCATTTTGAGCGTGGCCATTGCCAGTACCGCCTGACTGGCCTCCGTAGGATTTTCGAGCGAGATCGTTGCCAGTGCCCCTGGACTGGTTCTTGTGCGGGTGGCACATAAAAGACACCATTTCGAGTGTGGCCGTTGCCAGTATCGCCTGACTGGCCTTCGTGCAGGTGACACGTAAAAGCACCTACTACACTCTCTGAGTGGTTGGCGTTAGGAAGGGCATCCAGCTGTAGAAACTCTGCCAAATTTAGATTGGAGCCTGGTGTTGCCATCCGGTTTCACCAGTCCTCAGTCAAATCGTCCAACCCATGCTAGCATGGAAAGCGGACGTTAAACGATGATGATATATATATATATATATATATATATATATATATATATGTATATATATGTTCTCACTTTCTCCTTTTTACTTTAATTTTATTCCCTTTTCCGCTCTAATGAAGTTCTGTGATTCAAATTAATTACTCACAATGATATAACTATTATTATTATTATTATTATTGTGATCATTGTGCTGGTTAAGCACAGTGGTTAAGACTTGACCTGGAACCGGCAAACTTCATGCCTGCACCTATGTGTATATATATGTATATATATTTGTTCACTCCATTTATTTTATTACTTAAGATGTATCGTTATGATAATTGATGTAAATCAATTGTTATTCATTAATTGTATCGCCATTTTCTGCTTTCCTTAAATATTGATAAACAGCGGTTTATTCTTGTCATTACCTATCATTAACGAGCCTTATTACGACTAAATATATGCATACAGCAGTGGATTCATTAGATACAAGCATTCTTAGATTGGAGCCTGGTGCGGCCTCCTGGCTTGCCAGTCTCCAGGGAAACTGTCCAACCCATGTCAGCATGGAAAACAGACGTTAAACGATGACGATGATGATATATATACATATATATATATAGCTCCACGAGGCACCGGCAGGGGATGGTGGCGACCCCTGTTGTACTCTTTCGCCCCAACTTTCTCTCACTCTTTCTTCCTGTTTCTTGAGTAACGCTGCAATGGACTGGCGTCCCGTCCTGCTGGGGAGTGGGGAGCACATATGCCATAGAAACCGGGAAACCGGGCCCATGAGCCTGGCTAGGCTTTAAAAAGGGCGCATAAATATATATATATATATATATACATAGACACACACACACACACACACACACACACACACTGATATATACATATATATTTATACATATACACGTGCATGCACGCACGCACGCTTATAGAAAGGTGAAAATAAATAAGACAAATGCATACATGACACATGTAAGTTCACCAATCAAAGATCGCTAAACCCGGATCGGTCTCAAGGAGGTAGGCTTTCAAATGAAACGCCGTCCGTGTCACCAGTTCTAGAATTGATACCGTATCACAATCTGTGATAGCTTTCTTCGTTTTCAGATAGAATTACACTCCTGGATATCAACATTTCAACATTTTCATAGAAAAGTAACCTGAGAGAGACTAGCATCGCAACCCGGTGTAATGTGATCTTGCTTCACTCTCGCTGTCATTTTCATTTGTTGCAGGTATTAGGAAGAAAGTGGCCAATTCGATTGGTCAAAATAAGCCGGATGCGTAGCATTGCGTGCTGCCAAGTACAAGGTGAACTTGTGCGGTTCGTTCTCCAAGTCATATTTGCTGTTGTTGTTGCTGTTGTTGTTGTTGTTGTTGTTAGCTCCCAGGTCCCTGCTATGATAAAAAGAGGGCTCTAGCTGTTGGTTTCCCATGTCCAGGGAACACACAATAGCATGATCTGATGTGTGGAGGGAGATTTGGCTGCTATTTCTATCAGTTCTAGCTATTATATAAAGGTCTCCCCCATTGATTCATACATACATACATACATAAGACAGTAGTGTGATTTGAGGGATATTTGGCTGCTGTTCCTACCAGATCTATTTACCATGTAGAGGTCTCCCGCATTGGCTCATACATATATACAATGAAATCTTCAAATTACACCCCTACAATTTTATGTATGTATATATATATATATATATATATATATATATATATATATATAATTACAATTTTATGTATGTATATATATATATATATATATAATTACAATTATATATATACCGAACAGTTTCGAAACAACGCCAAAACAACGCCAGATCATACATTCAAAATAAATGGAAGTGGAGAGACAAGTTCCTGAAGAGATTGCAAGAGTGCAATGAAATAATTTAACAAAAAACTATATAAATTAATAAAGGACTGAACCAGTGCGTGTGTTTATTACCGGCATAATGCCTCTCCCAAGGTTTAATTGTATTTCTTTCAACACACGTATCCACATCAAGAATCTTGCACACGAAATACACATACGAAATATATATATATATATATATATATATATATATATATATATATATATATATATATATAAAATCAAAATAAGCAACACGGATTTTAAAGATGATTGCAGTACGCACGTTTCATGCTACCCCATTTATTTAAGTAATGCAAGCATTACATTAAATGCAATATGAAGAGCAATCTTCAGCTGCACGAAAATGCAGAAAATTACAGTAGAATAGACATATTATAATTGTGGCAACATTTAAAATCCAAGTGGGAAGAAGAATACATAAAAATCCATCTTGACATAGCCAAGGCTAGCAGGCTAGTAATTAGTTTTAGGTAGAATTCTAACTGTCACTGATTTTATTGTCTCTTATCTAGTGGTTATAGTATAAGGGGCAATCCCTTCTAAGGAAAAGGAAGGTGTAAGCATTATACATGGATATAGTTATAAAGGTTTCTCTGGTCAGAGTGGCAACACTATTTTAGGTTGGGTTTTTTTACTGCTATCATAATGTTGGGGAATTAACCATTTAGGTCAACAGGGCTTTTTCTTTATATATATATAATATATATATATATATAATACAGAATGGAACAAGAACACAAAACATCCAGACAGTTAGGTGATACAAGAAAGGGACAAAACATCCAGATAGACGATACAAAGAAAACACGGACAGGTCATTCGGAGTTTTCTTTCTTCAGTCGAGATCCAGATTATCCATGCAATTTCGGCTGGCAAGTAAGACTTCTTCATTGTACCTGAACCTGTTAGAAACAGCAGCCAAATCTCTATTCATTAAAGGACACGCTTGATAATATGATTCAAGGTTCTCTGAATATGGGTATAAACACCTGGTAGGATCGTCATGTCTAGACTGCCCCAGAATATAATAGCTGACTTTGTGTTGAGAAAAGAACAAAGATGACAAAAGCAAAAACAAAAACAAGAACATTGTTAATTAAATTCTCCTTGTGGCTTGTAACGATGTAAATGGATATGACATGTCGGAAAAAAGAATATACTTGTAATGGAAAAGTGACATCGACAACAACAACAACAACAGTGATACCACCCCCACTACCACCACCTCTACAACCAACACTATGAATACCACCATCATTAACACCACCCACCATCACCACCCAACACCACCACCCACCACCACCACCACCACTACCACACACCACCATCACCACCCACCACCGTCACCACCACCAATAACAACTATGATAAGCATTTACACCACCGCCACCACTACCACCATTACCACCCGACGCCGCCGCCGCCACCACCCACCCACCCACCCACCATTACCACCCCACCCCCACTCCACCACTATTACCACTACCAGTGCTGCTGTTGTTACTACTGCTACTACTACTACTACTACTACTACCACCACCACCAGAAAATATCATCACCACTGCTGCCGCCGCCACCACAATTCAGGAGCTCAACTTACGAAACTCGAAGCCCCGAAACCCGAGATCCAGGGCTCATGAGCAATAACTTCCCTGTTAAAAGAAAAAAAGGAAGATTAACCCAGTCGTGCCCCCCCACCCCCGCGATCGCCCGCAATAATAATAATAATAATGATAATAATAAAAAACAAAACAAACCAAAACAAACAAACAAACCCACATGTGCCCTTCCGTGACCCACTACTGCGCAACCAACTGCACTCCGCCTCTCGTTTTCTCCTCCACTGCGTGTAGCGTCTCACTTCCTCCTTTGACCAAGACGTAAAACGCAATAAACAATCTATTATTGTAACATGTAGGCATTGGTGGTGGGGGGGGGGGTCATCCCATAAATGATGCGGGTTCTTTTATATAATTCTTTTATTTTGCAAAATTAAGATAAACAAAACACGGTTCTATATTGAAGAGATGAAGAACTATTTACATTATTTACATTTGACAGATATTTGTCCTCATCTTGTTTTGTTGTTAACACAACGTTTCGGCTGATATACCCTCCAGCCTTCTTCAGGTGTCTTGGGGAAATTTCGAACCTGGGTTCTCATTCCTAAGGTGTTTTTCGATATTATTATTATTATTATTATTATTATTATTATTATTATTATTATTATCATTCTTCTTCTTCTTCTTCTTCTTCTTCTTCTCATTATCATTATTATTATTATTCAGTTTACTGCCTGGAATCGAACTCGGGAATTTTGGGGTTAGTAGCCCACGCCCTTAACCACTGCGCCATATGCCAGGTTCGAAATTTCCCCCAAGACACCTGACGAAGGCTGGAGGGTATATCAGCCGAAACGTTCTGTTAACAACAAACAAGATGAGGACAAATATCCGTCAAATGTAAATAATGTAAGTTAAACAAAGTTCTTTTTTTTTCATCTAAAATATACTCTTTCATTTTTTACAATATACCCCGTCCGTGATGAAAAATACTCCTCAAATATTGTTTTGACCTCGTCTACTGAATTCATATTTTTTCTGTCCAGCCGGAGTGGCTGTGCGGTCAGTAGCTCCGGGTTCAGTCCCACTGCGTGGCACCTTGGGCAGGTGTCTTCTACTATAGCCTCGGGCCGACCAAAGCCTCGTGAATGGATTTGGTAGACGGAAACTGAAAGAAGCCCATTGACTCATTTTGCTGACTTTTCCAATGGCACGCAAGTGTCGATGAATGGTTGACACTGCCTTACGCTTATTGTCCAATCCCCTTATACTGCATTAATATTCCTTGCACTTTCTGCTGCACTGTTGCCTTTATTGAACTCATAAAAGCAAAATATGCCGAATATGTTCCTTTGTCACTTCCATTATAGCTTTGAAAAAATAACTGTTAAAATCAAACTGCATTTTTCCATCTTGTTTCACATTTATATGCTTACTAGTGTACACACACACACACACACACATATGTATGTCATTGTTCAGTTTTATTCCATGATCTCTTGCCAATAGAGAAAGAGCCGGTTTCTAACCTAGATTCAAGGCTCCTTCATTGGAATTTCAACAACATCAACGGGGTATTTTTGTATGTATGTATGTTTTGTTTTGTTTTATGTGCATATTCTCATGCATATAAATTTGCATATCTAGACATGCTCATGTATACTTAGATGATAAACTTCTGGAAAGTTTTACAGATTTTTACAGTTCCGGTAATGGATTGGAGCTGTAGTCCTTGAATTAACCTTTTCCTTTCTAGTTTTGAGATTGGTATTTAGGCAATGTGTTACATATCCCAGTGCTCCAATAATTACTGATATGAACCTGGACTTGTAATCTGGATTGAGTAACTGCAGATTTCTCAATAGTTCAGCGTAGGTCTTTTCTTTATGTATGTATGTATGTATGTATGTATGTATGGGACCCCCTTCGGTCATGAATGACCATGGGATTGCTCCTACAATGTTACCCTCTGAGGCACAAGTCCGGGCAAGTCCCCTACGCATACCAGCCTCCCCTCCATGCCACTGATGTTATCCAAAGGAAAGGCAAAAGGACTGATGCAGTTTGGCATCAGAGACATCGCAACTTGTTGAGTGAACTGGAGCAACGTGAAATTAGGGTTAGGTTAGGGTACACACACACACACACACACATACACACACACACACACACATGTATGTATGTATGTATGTGTTGTGCTCAAGAACACAACACATACTGCCCGGTCCAGGAATCGAACTCATTACCTCATGATTGTGAGCCCAACGCTCTAACCACTGACCATGCGCCTTACACACACACACACACACACACACAATGGGCTTTTACACTGCGTCTACCAAATTGATTCGCAAACTCACAAAGCATTGCTCGGCCTGGGGCCACAGCAGAAAAAAACCTAAGGTGCCACGCGGTGGGATAGAACTCAAAGCTTCGTGATTGCAAAACAAGCTTCTTAACCATGCAGAAACTAAAGCATTAAAAAAAATAGGGAAAATATAACAATAATCCTTTCCACTAAGGGTACAAGGCCTGTAACCTGGAGGAGGGGGGGATTGAGTCGATTACATCGGCCCCACCGCCACTACGCAACTGGTACTTATTTAATCGACCCCGAAAGGATGACAGGCAAAGTCGACCTCGGTGGGATTTGAACTCAGAACGTGAAGACGGATGAAATACCGCTGAGCATTTTGCTCGGTGCGCTACCGATTCTGCCACCAGCTCGCTGCTTTCTTGTAATATATATATATAACATAATGATGGGTGGGTGGGGATGGGGTGGGGATGTTAGACCCGTGTGGTAGGAGAGGAAGGGGAATGAGTCGGGGACAGTGAGAAAAGGTGGCGGTAGTAGTAGAAACAGCAGCAGCAGTAGTAGTAGTAGTAGTGGTGGTGGTGGTGGTGGTGGTGGTGGTGTTGGTAGAAGTAGTAGTGATGGTGGTGGTTGTAGTAGTAGTAGTAGTAGTAGTAGTAGTAGTAGTAGTAGTAGTAGAAGTGGTAGTAGTAGAAGTGGTAGTAGTAGTAGTAGTAGTAGTAGTAGTAGTAGAAGTGGTAGTAGTAGAAGTGGTAGTAGTAGTAGTAGTAGTAGTAGTAGTAGTAGTAGTAGTAGTAGAAGTGGTAGTAGTAGTAGTAGTAGTTATAGTAGTAGTAGTAGTAGTTGTAGTAGTACTAGTAGTAGAAGTGGTAGTAGTAGTAGTAGTAGAAGTAGTTGTAGTATTAGTAGTTGTAGTAGTAGTGGTAGTAGTAGCGGTGATGGTGATGGTAGTGTTGGAGATGATGGTGTGGTGTTGGTGGAGGTGGTAATCGCCGCCGTCGTCGTCGTCTTCGTCGCAGTAGTAGTATAGTAGTAGTGGTGGTTGTCTAGTCGGGGTAACGCGGGTGGAGAGAGGCGGTGCCGCCAGCGGAAAAGGAAGAGCAAATTAGAGCGGTGGGAGCGGTGTGTGTGTACGGTGAGTCTGGGGTGAGCGTTGGGGTGGGGGTGGGGGTGGATGGGTTGGTAGTGTCGAGGGTCGGGGTCGGGATTTGGGTGGATGGAACGGAGGAGGTGGTGGTGGTGGTGGTGGTGGTGGAGTGTTCGGAAGAAAATGTTGAGGGAAAATGATTTTCGAAGTGTGGGTGGGAATGAAGCTGATTATGATGATGATGATGATGATGATGATGATGATGATGATGATGATGATGATGATGATGATGGGAATGAGGGTGGAGGCGGCGGTGGTGTGGGAGTCGATGGTGGTGCGACATTGAAAGTCACACACACACACACACACACACACACACACACACACACACACACATATATATGTGTGTGTGTGTGTGTGTATACATTGAGAGAGAGAGAGAGAGAGTTAAATAGATATATAATTAGATAGATATATATGTGGTAAGAAGCTTGCTTCCCAACAACATGGTTCCGGGTTCAGTCTCACTGCGTTGCACCTTGGGCAAGTGTCTTCTACTAGAACCTCAAGCCGACCAAAGCCTTGTGAGGGGATTTGGTTGACGGAAACAGAAAGAATCCCGTCATACACACACACACACACATATATGTATGTATATATGTATTTATGTGTGTGTGTACACACACACACACACACACACACACACACACACATATATATATATATATATATTCCATTCTCCGAACTTTCCATCTTTCCGACGAAGGGCTACGCCCGAAACGTCATACACTCTCTCTTTCCTTTCCTGAGCGTCCAATAATACTATCCATATCACGTCCTCACTTTGTTGTTTTTTTGTTTTTTTGTTATTGTTTTTTTGAACTATATATATATATATATATATATATATATAAACAATATATGAGTATATGCATATATATGTACATGTATGTACATACCTTCATCTACATGTACATATAGATACAAAATTGGGTACATGACGTGGCAAAAGAACATGGACAAAATGATAAACAAGGTACAAGTGTCTTCTACTAGAACCTCAAGCCGACCAAAGCCTTGTGAGGGGATTTGGTTGACGGAAACAGAAAGAATCCCGTCATACACACACACACACACATATATGTATGTATATATGTATTTATGTGTGTGTGTACACACACACACACACACACACACACACACACACACACACATATATATATATATATATATGTATGCATATATACATACGTACATCGCGTATATGTGAGTGAGAGAGATAGGGATAGCTCACTAGCTAGGTAGGTAGATAGATACATAGATAGAGAGAGAGGCGCGCGCGCGCATTCACACGCACATGGGTGGGAGACGGAAAGAGGCAAACAAAATTAACGAGGACGCACACATCACCACCACCACCACCACCACCGCCTCCACCACTAACATGAGCAACAGTCACCACCGCAAAGTGGTGTTGCCGGTGGCAGAAGTAGTGCTAAGCCGCTAACTACGGTTAGAGTCTCTAAAAATAACCCGGCTCTTTTTTTTTTATGTCATTTATTTATTTATCTATTTATTCAATAATTTATTTACTCATTTTTTTCTCTTTTTTTCTTTTGTGTGTGAGGGCGGATGACATTTTTTTTTTCTGGAGAAACAAAAAAATTGGGCACAAAAAAAACAGCATGGAGTCGAGTGACGGTATGTCATAGTAACCTGTTGTCCTTATAAGGAGTGTGACGTCACGCCATTCTCTCGATCACACACACATACAAGCACAAGGGCACAGATTTCATTCTATAAATGAATTAAGGGTGTTTCTTTATTTTCCCATGAAACATTTTCTGTGTGGGTATGTGTTTGTATACGAATATTTTCTTTAATAGTCGCATATCTATCTATCTATCTATCTATCTCTAATATATATATATATATATATATATATATATATATATATATATATATATATATATATATATCATCATCATCATCATCATCGTTTAACGTCCGCTTTCCGTGCTAGCATGGGTTGGACGATTTGACTGAGGAATGGTGAGCCAGATGGCTGCAAAGTCTCCAATCTGATCTGGCAGAGTTTCTACAGCTGGATGCGCTTCCTAACGCCAACCAGTCCGAGAATGTAGTGGGTGCTTTTACATGCCACCTGCACGGGAGCCACTCCAGCGGAACGGGCAAAGACCTCGCTCGAATGATTTTCTAAACGTGCCACCGGTGAGAATTTACAAAAGAATAATAAAAAAAAAGATGAAGACGGGTGTGTAAACAGCAAACAGATGTATTAGTTTAACGCTCGGGAAGTGAAAAAAGTCTTTAACGTTTCGAGCCTACGCGCTTCCACAGAAAGAAACAAGGAGAGAAAATAAAGAATATGTAGTGGCTAGCGATCTATCATGGCGTATGTATGTATGTATGTATGTATGTATGTATGTATGTATGTATGTATGTATGTCCGCGTGTGCATCGTTGGCGATTTTCTCTCTGTCTTCCCTTCTTTGGACTTTTCCTATATTTCTGACGAAGATATCCGATCGAAACGTTAAATCCTCTTTCTTTTCTTTCCTTTCCTGAGCGTCCAATAACACTGTACTTATTCCACGTCCTCACGTTGTTTTTTCGTGCTTTTTCTCGCTTGTTCATGTTGAAATTAACTATGTATGTATGTATGTATGTAAGTGCCATTCCATTATATATAAACCCCCTACACTTTATGTCTGTCACACCCCATCATCCGAAATTGCTGTCATTTGAGAAAAAACGAAACACAAAAAAACAATGAAGAACGCAAGAAAAAGGAAGCAAAAACGAAAGATAAAGAGTGATAGAATGACTCAGAAAAACAAAACGGGAAAATGGAAAAACCAAGACAAATTAAGCGCCGAGAATATAGACAGGAAGGCAAATGATATAAAATCTGTAAAGTGATAGGATTACAGAAAGAAAAGCCAGTAGTTCAAACCCATTTCAAATGACCCGTATCTTTTCAGGCATTGTTCATACTACCGATATATATATAAGGCGCAGGTGTCGTTGTGTCTAAGAAGATTGCTTCTTAAATGCAGCGACGCATGGGTCTAGGTTCACTGTCACTGCATGGTACTTGGGACAAGTGTTTTCTTCTATAGCTTCAGGAGGTCGATCACAGCCTTCCGTGTGAATTTGGTTGACGGAAACTGAAAGAAACCCGTCGCCAACGATAACGGCACGAAACTATTATGGTCCCTTTGGCGTTGACTGACGAGGAATTAGCTACAAACTTTCCGTGTCTTATGGGTTTTGTCAAATATTCCGTTTGTTTTTGTTTAATTTCCCGGTTGATATGTTTTTATAAAAATCCTTGAAGTATATAGCCATGTTTTCAGAGGAATTCTTTGGGGTTTGAATAATTCAGCTCTGGAAACATGGGTGTTTCAGTCAATATCCTTAAACAACCCTTATTCAAGGACATTTTGAGTGGGTTGGACTACTCAACCTGAAAAAAATTCTAACTGGACCCCCACCTGCAAGGTCATGCGCTGTTTATCTTGATATGAGATCACCATGTCGCGCACATATGGTTGTGATGCAAGTGTCTGGTGTACCCTTATCAGACTGGTAGTCATGATGGGTATACTGGGCTTTGTATATTTATACCTCAGTATCACTTGACGGCGCTGCTCCCTCACTCAGTAATAATAATTATTATGACAATGATGATAATAAATGCTCTGATGCAGTACCTGGAAGCGGCTCTCATTGCTTCCAATCTGAACTGATTGGAAGTGTTATGATGTACATGTTGTACAGTTGAACATCAGATATTCTGCTGAATGCCACAGAGTTGCTTGTCAGTTGTTTGACCATAATCAATTAAGCACGTCCTTTGGTGGCTGACGATATGTGCATCTCTGATCACAAGCAGGAGTAGTGGAGAAATCGACGATACTCTTAATTGATTGGAGTTGTTATCGTGTACATGTTTTGTCTTGATAAAAAAAATGGGTTACAGGAAATATTCTGCTCAATATCACAGATTTGCTAATGCCCTGATGCAGTACCAGGCAGTGGCTCTCATGGCTTCTGATCTTAACTGATTGGAAGTGTTATCATGTACATTGTTTTGTCTTGGTATAAAAGATGGGTTACAGCAAATATTCTGCTCAATACCACAGATTTGCTAATGCCCTGATGCAGTACCAGGCAATGGCTCTCATGGCTTCTGATCTTAACTGATTGGAAGTGTTATCATGTACATTGTTTTGTCTTGGTATAAAAGATGGCTTACAGCAAATATTCTGCTCAACAGCACAGATTTGCTAATGCCCTGATGCAGTACCAGGCAGTGGCTCTCATGGCTTCTGATCTTAACTGATTGGAAGTGTTATCATGTACATTGTTTTGTCTTGGTATAAAAGATGGGCTACAGCAAATATTCTGCTCAATACCACAGATTTGCTAATGCCCTGATGCAGTACCAGGCAATGGCTCTCATGGCTTCTGATCTTAACTGATTGGAAGTGTTATCATGTACATTGTTTTGTCTTGGTATAAAAGATGGGCTACAGCAAATATTCTGCTCAATACCACAGATTTGCTAATGCCCTGATGCAGTACCAGGCAATGGCTCTCATGGCTTCTGATCTTAACTGATTGGAAGTGTTATCATGTACATTGTTTTGTCTTGGTATAAAAGATG
>NC_142957.1:12193311-12200811 GCF_046866305.1 Octopus bimaculoides | reverse complement strand
CGTAAAAGCGGATGAAATACCGCTAAGCATTTTGTCCGGTGTGCTAACGATTCTGCCAGTTCGCCGCCTTAATAATAATAGTAATCCTTTCTATCATAGGCAAAAGGCCTGAAATTTGTGGGGGAGGGGGATAGTCAATTCCATCGACCCAGTACTCTACTGGTACCTAATTTATCGACCCCGAAAGGATGAAAGGCAAAGTCGATCTCGACGGAATTTGAACTCAGAACGTAGCGGTAAACGAAATATCGCAAAGCATTTTGCCCGGTGTGCTAATGATCCTGCCAGCTCACCACCTTCATTATAATAATAATAATAATAATAATAATAATAATAATAATAATAATAATAATAATAATAATAATAATAAGAGCACTCAGAGAGCGCACACCTCCGCCAAGGCAACACCAATGTCCTCCCAACGATTAGCCAGAGACGATTTTTAAAATGAGAATGTCTGTAATAAACTCGACTGCTCTCACAAACGAGAATACTAAAAATGAACCCCACCTCTCTCAAAAATTAATTAAATCAACAGGAAAAATAATCCAGAATCCTTATCCGGTACATGGATCAATTCCAAATTCTAATCGGTTCGTGCCAGTCACGAAGCCAAAAATATCTGAAAGTTTCATCCGAATCCATCCACCAGTTCTTGAGATATCTTGTCCAGGGGGCAGGGGGGGAAAGAAAAAAGAACACGACTGAAAACAATACCTCCGCCTTCGCTAATAATAATAATAATAATAATAATAATAATAATAATAATAATGATAATAGTAATAATAATAATAATAATAATAGCAATAATAATTAACAGTCTATAATAATTATAATGATAAGCTTATGTATACATACATAAGTACATACACACACATATGTATTTATATGTGTGTGTGTGTGTGTGTGTGTGTGTGTGTATATATATATATATATATATATATATATATGCAAGAAATGAGGGCAGGGAATCGTCAATTAATAATAGAATTAACAATTAACAATTTTGCCAAGTAGTTCAGTATGAAATAAACCTTTATCGGTAAGACCATTTATCATCATAAATATAAGGGATTAGCAATTGAGTTGCTTCTCCAACATACTGAAAATTCAGAAACAGCAGTCAAAGAACTACTGATTCTAAACTACAAATTTTTCTCTAAAATGGATGGCGATATTTATGGCACACATAGAACAAAAAACCGGAGGGAAAAGCACAAACAAAACAAGCCTTTAGTTAATTGGGTACGAATCGTTTCATGGTTAAGCGAACGAAAACTTCACTATTCCAATCTTCAGCCCAAATATTCTGATAAATTTGAAAGTGTCTCTAAAAAAATTCACGGTAATCCTTGGCCATGCGACACCAAAAATCAACGATAAGAAATATTTGGGCTGAAGATTGGAATAGTGAAGTTTTCGTTCGCTTAACCATGAAACGATTCGTACCCAATTAACTAAAGGCTTGTTTTGTTTGTGCTTTTCCCTCCGGTTTTTTGTTCTATGTGTGCCATAAATATCGCCATCCATTTTAGAGAAAAATTTGTAGTTTAGAATCAGTAGTTCTTTGACTGCTGTTTCTGAATTTTCAGTATGTTGGAGAAGCAACTCAATTGCTAATCCCTTATATTTATGATATATATATATATATATATATATATATATATATATATATATATATATATATATATATATATATATATATATATATATATATGTATATATATATCACATACACACCCACGCGCACATGTACATTAGAAATTAAACACGCATATTTGTATATACACACGAATGCAGATGACATACATTTCGCTTTCAGCTGTAATCATGTGTGCTGAGGCGAGTGCACACACACACACACACACACACACACATATACAAACATACACACACGTGTAGTATTTGTGTCAATATTTATTGACACCCACCATAGGATTAGAAGAATATTTGCTGTAATTCAACGAAACGTGCGCACACGCACACACACACACACACACGCGCATAGAGATATGCTTCGATACACGCGCATACACACACATAGGCATACTCACACGCGCACACACACACTTACAAACACACACGCACATGCTTTCACACGCATACATATACACAGACATACTGCCACGCTCTCACATATTTACACACACACGCACAATAGTTATATACACACACTATAGTTACACACACACACACACTATAGTTACACATACACACACACTCACACCATAGTTACACACACACACACTATAGTCATGCACACACACTATACGTACATACAAACACACACTATAGTTACACACACACACTATATTTACACACACACAAACTATAGTTATACACACAAACTATAGTTATACACACGCACTCACACTATATTTACACACACACACACTATAGTTACGCACACATACTCACACTATATTTACATACACACACCCTATATTTACACACGCACACACCCTATATTAACACACACACACACACACACACATGGAGGACACGCCTTATTATACTCAAGTACAAAACATCCAAAGAAAAACAAATTTGTTAAATGCATTCGTGTATAAACAGATATCTTTTATTGGGTACACACACACACATACACACACATATATTTACATACCCACACACCCACGCACATATAAACATTCTTATAAATGTACGTTAACGTATGTTTTATGAACATGCAACTTCATGTTTTACACAAATATTTTCTTATGCCTCTATACAAATGAATGCTAATGTATGTTTGTGTATATAATTATAACACACACACACATTATATATATATATATATATATTTCCGTATTCCCGAGCGTCATACTAATATATCCTTTTGTTATTTACACCACCTGTCCTCGTCTGTTGTTATTATTTGTATATTTTCCCATATATATATATATATATATATATACACGACAGGCTTCTTTCAGTTTATATATATACGACAGGCTTCTTTCAGTTTATATATATACATATATAGGGAGAATTCACAAAAAAAAAAGCAAAAGACGAAGACAGGTGGTGTAGAAAACAAACAGATGTATTAGTATAACGCTCAGGAAGTGAAAAAGTCTTTAATGTTTTGAGCCTATGCTCTTCCACAGAAAGGAACACAGAAAGAAACAAGGAGAGAAAAAAAAAAAGAATGTGTAGTGGCTAGCGATCTATCATACCGAATATATATATATATATATATATATATATATATAAGACCTTCAAACATTGGGCCTCACCGAGGCGATGACTACTGACCGAAACCTTTGGAAATGTGCTGTGCGTGAGAAGACCCGGCAAGCCAAGTGAGATCGTTGCCAGGGCCCCTGGACTGGCTCTTGTGCGGGTGGCACATAAGATGTACCATCTTGAGCGTGACCGTTGCCAGTACCGCCTGACTGGCCTTGTAGGCTTTTCGAGCGAGATCGTTGCCAGTGCCCCTGGACTGGCTCTTGTGCGGGTGGCATATAAAAGACACCATTTCGAGCGTGGCCGTTTTCGTGCGGGTGACACGTAAAAGCACCCACCACACTCTCTGAGTGGTTGGCGTTAGGAAGGGCATCCAGCTGTAGAAACTCTGCCAAATTAGATTGGAGCCTGGTGTAGCCACCTGGTTTCACCAGTCCTCAGTCAAATCGTCCAACCCATGCTAGCATGGAAAGTGGACGTTTAAACGATGATGATGATGATGATGATATATATGTGGAACTCAACTGACAAAAGAAAACTCCAAATGTCCCGTCCTTGTTATTTCTTAGTGATATTATTGGGGTACGTAGGGATATTATTGGGGTGCCTGGTGATATTATGGGGGTACTTAGTGATATGACTGGGGTACATGGTGATATTATAGGGGTATTTGGTGATATTATTGGAGTACCTGGTGTTATTATTGGGGTACTTGGGGATATTATTGAGGTACCTGGTTAATTATGTAACTATTTGCCTCAACACAAACGTTGCGAAGGTTGTGTTCAGAAAACCAGAAATGTCACGGTTAATTAGGAAATTGTAATTGGGGCTCATTAGCAAAACTGTAAAAATATGTGAAGCATTCCGGAGTTTTAATCATGTGATACATAACACACACATTCACATGGAGACACATACACACATACACACACAAACACAGATACACACATACACACACACACATACACACATACAAATACAAACACATACACACATTCAAACACATACAGATACACACTCGCGCACACATCACACAACCACACATCCACACACACATGCACACATACATACATACATACATACATGCAGATACACAGACACAGATACACATACATACACACAAGACAAAAGACACACACACATACACACGTACAGATACATAAACACATACAGACACACACATACATGCATGCACACACACACACATATATATACACACAGTCACATAGACACACACTTACACACATCATACACACACCACCGACACATACGTACGTACACACATACAGACACACACACACGTACACACACATACAGACACACAGTCACATAGTCACACACACTTACCACACATACATACACACACCACCGACACACATACATACACACACGCACATAGATACACAGATAAGCTGTCAAATACAACTGTATGTATGTAGGAATGTGTGAATATATTTTAACACCCACGCAAGTCAAAACATGCTGATACACACACACACACACACACACATGCACGTACACACACACATACTTAGATAACGTACACCCATCATTAGTAGCTGTCATCAATCATCTAACCAAGCGAGCGCCAGTTGTAAAGACATCATGTCTGACGCTATACACTCGGCTGGCACTCCGTCGTTTGCGACGACGAGGGTTCCAGTCGATCCGATTAACGGAACAGCCTGTTCCTGAAAATTTACATGCAAGTGGATGACCACTCCACAGTCATGCATGCCCTTAACGTAGTTCTCAGGGAGATTCAGCGCGGCACAGGATGCGAGAAGGTTGTTTTGCCAGTAGAGTGTTCTGGAGCAACGTGAAATAACTGATACTCCGTCGTTTGCGACGGCGAGCGTTCCAGTTGATCCGATCAACGGAACAGCCTGCCTGTGGAATTAACGTGCAAGTGGCTGAGCACTCCACAGACTCCACTTGGGATCTTGGGGGAGAGAACGCAAATCCTTAATACATAAGCTACAAAATGACCACGATATTTGGGGCTATAAAAATCTGGAAAACTTTCTTAAGGTTTAAAGGTAATGAACAAAATAAGATGTTTTCCTTTACAACCTTACTCCGGTCAAAATTTATTCTAAATTAAAAAGAGAAAAGGAACATACATGCATACATACATACATACATACATACATACATATACACACACTATTGAGAAATCTGCAGTTACTCTATCCAGGTTTATACCTGTAATTATTGGGGCCCTGCGATATGTAACCCACTGCCTAAATACCCATCTTGAGAAATTAAGCTTCTCAAAACCAGAAAGGAGAAAGCTGATTTGGAAGACTACAGATCCAATCCATCACTGGAACTGTCAAAATCTGTAACACATTTCAGAAGTTTATCATTTAAATATATATGAGCATGTCTACACATGTAACTATATGCATGAGAAGACATACATAAAGCAAAACATACAGATCTGCATACATACATATATACATTTATACAAACAAAAATACCCTGTTTTTGATGTTGAAATTCCAACGAAGAAGCCTTGGATCTAGGTTAGAAACCGGTTCTTTCTCTATTGGCAAGAAATCTTGAAATAAGGCTGAATAACGACATACATACATTCATATAAACATACAAGTGAATATATATACTCATGCGTGCATTCATAATACATGTATACATGCATGCATACCTACATACATTCATTCATACATACACACACACACATATACATTCATATATATATATATATATATATATATATATATATATATATACATACATTCATATATATATATATATATATATATATATATATTTTATTTTATTTTATTTTATATTATATATTATATATTATATTATATATTGTATATTATATTATATATTGTATATTCCATACTCTATACCCCACATTGGTTCTGCAGGAATATAAATAAAACATAAAAAACAGACAGTGTTGGAACTCTTTTAAACAAAATAATATATTCCTCTATACACAATCATACAAAAAAAGCCCCTTTTTTGTATTTATTTTTACTCGCATATATATATATATATATATATATATAAAAAATTTATAAAATATATAAATATATAAAAATTTAATTGAGTTTTTTACCTGTAATTTTGGATTTTGTCCCTAATATTATTATATATATATATATATATATATATATATATATATACATTCATATATATGTATACACACGTACACACATATACACATACATATAAACAGACTGACAGGCACACAGACAAACGAGAAACTGGGCCTAACGAATCCATTAGCCACACGGTTAATTAGGAAATTACAATTAAATGTCGCTAATGGAACCGTGAAAATATGTCAGACATTCCAGAAGATTAGCAGGTGATGTGTGTGTGTGTGTATATATTTTTTTATCTTTTTACTTGTTTCAGTCATTTCACTGCGGCCATGCTAGAGCACCGCCTTAAAGGTTTTTAAAAAATTTTTTAGTCGAACAAATCGACCCCAGGACTTATTCTTTGCAAGCCTAGTACTTATTATATCGTCCTCTTTTGCCGAACCGGTAAGTTATAATGACGTAAACGCACCAACATTAGTTGTCACTCACATACATAAATATATACATACATCCAGCGATCCAGCGAAGCTACACAAGGGAGATCGATACAATGCGACATATCAGCTACTGGGAGAGACTCCCTAGATCGAAGGCGCGAGAGATATGCAGTAATATACATCTACAAAATCCTAGAAAAGCTCGTTCCAAACTTTGGCATTGTCACTTACACAAACAGTAGGACGGGGGGGGGGGCGCTACTGCATGGTACCAAAGGTCCCAACATTGCCATCAGGATACAGGACCAGATACTGCAACAGCTTGGGCTTCAATGACCCACAACTCTTCAATATCTTCTCGCAAAGTCTGAGAGACCTGCATGGTATGGATGTAGGCTTTTTCAAAAGAAAACTAGATGTCGTTATGCAAGGAAACAGTTACATAATCAAGTACCTAACCAAATGGAGAACTACGGAGTGCGGAAACAATTGTAGTGATTAAGAAAGAAATATCTTGCTGTTGACTCCAAATTTTTCAATTATCCATTCACACATGACAGATGCACAAACGCAAACCAGGAAGCATGTATAATACTTACTACTGGATAGCATACTGTGAAATCTGATGGTGGACGAGCTTTATTATCCAAGTTAGTGGTGTATTGGCTCCTTTTTCTAGCAATCCACGTACTGTCTATATCACCGTGATGCTTTTTACAGAGTGAAAACATACTCCGCCTATCACTCGATCTACCTCCAACCTCCTCTGCTTTTATACATCACATTCC
>NC_142957.1:12170811-12175811 GCF_046866305.1 Octopus bimaculoides | reverse complement strand
TATATATATACATTTATATGTATGTATGTGTGTGTGTGTGAGTGAGTGCGTGTATTTGCCAGTACCTTTTGTTTAATTTTCAAAATAATTCACATCGAATGAGGTTAAGGAATTTTCCGGAAGTTGTCCTGGTTTCATTTGTGACTTCATGAAATATGGCAACATTGGTACTGGAAGCAAGCGTTGTCGTTGAGACAATAGCACTGAGGACCATTGAGGGCAGAAACAGGAAGAGAGAGAGAGAGAGAGAGAGAGAGAGAGAGAGAGAGAGAGAGAGAGAGAGAGAGAGAGAGTGTGTGTGGAGAGGGCATTAGGTGGGATTGTGGTGATGGTGGTGGTGGTAGTGGTGGTGGTGGCGGTGGTAATGGGGTCGTGGAAGTAGAACTGGTTCGCGGTCAACCACGTGACGCTAGTTCCTTCGGCTGTGGTTTTGAAAGGATTGGACAGTCCAAAGAAATCAGATCAAATGTGCAATATGTTTTGTCTTGTGAGAAGGGAATTTTCGGAAATGAAACGGAAGCAAGTCGTGTGTTCGTGTTCGTGTGTGTGTGTGTGTGTGTGTGTGTGTAAATATAGGGTAGGATGTGTGTGAGTGAGTGTATATACATATATATACATTTTGTATTGTATTTCGCACAATGCGTTTTGTTTAATGTTGACAGAAACTAAGTACACACACGTGTGTGTGTGTGTGTGTGTGGATGGGTGAATGGGTGGGTATTTTGTCTCGTGTCACCTATGTACATACACAGACAAAAACACACATACGCGCTGACACACACACACACACACATACATATATTATATATATGTATAATATTAATATATACAAATATATATATATGCGCAGGAGTGGCTGTGTGGTAAGTAGCTTGCTTACCAACCACATGGTTCCGGGTTCAGTCCCACCGCGTGGCACCTTGGGCAAGTGTCTTCTACTATAGCCTCGGGCCGACCAAAGCCTTGTGAGTGGATTTGGTAGACGGAAACTGAAAGAAGCCTGTCGTATATATGTATATATATATATGTATGTGTGTGTATATGTTTGTGTCTGTGTCCCCCCAACATCGCTTGACAACCGATGCTGGCATGTTTACGTCCCCTGTAACTTAGCAGTTCGGCTAAAGAGACCGATAGAATAAGTACTAGGCTTACAAAGAATAAGTCCTGGGGTCGATTTGCTCGACTAAAGGCGGTGCTCCAGCATGGCCGCAGTCAAATGACTGAAACAAGTAAAAGAGTATGTACACACATATATGTATATATATATATATATATATATATATATATATATATATATATATATATATATATATATATATATATATATATATGTATATATATATATAAGTACATTGTTTTATTTGGAGATGTTCGTTTTGCCAATGGGCACACGCACTATTTGACCTTGACTTCAGCTTTATTGTTATTAATTATTGCTTATTATGTCAGAGTTCTTTCGTCACACGTTTTGTGACGAAAAGGACTTCGACAAAATAACCAAGAGCTAACAACAGCAACAACAACAACAAGTACAACACTAATAATAATAAATATAATAATAATAATAATATTAATAATAATGATTTCATTTATTTGCCACCAGAGCGAAGGATGAGGCTGACAATACAAAACAGACGTACAGTGCAGGGGTTTACACACAATGAAATGATAAAGTAAATAAATAAATAAATAAATAAATAAATAATAATAATAATAATAATAATAATAATAATAATAATAATAATAATAATAATAATAATAATAATGATGATAATAGATGTAAGTATACAAGATATACAATGAGGAGGATGGGAAATATTCGAATCGGCCCCTCATATCATATTCTTTGTGTCATTAGGTAGCGCCAAGGGCGGGTATACATTAGTTGGTGTAGTCTTAGATAAACTGTGGCTGGATATAAGACGGGAAAACTCTTGCAATGGTTGATTTGCTGGATCAGTACTGACCTGGGGGCGAAACAACAACAACAACAACAACAACAACAAAACACCACAGACTCATCACATTAAGCCCAACGTTAAGAACCGCTACAGTAACCCCACCACAACCACCACCGCAATTACTACAGCCACCACCACCATCACCACCACCACCACCACCACCACCACCACCACCACCACCACAATTACTACAACCACTACCGCCACCACCACCACCACCACCACCACCGCAATTACTACAACCACCACCACCATCACCTCCACCACCACCACCACCACAATTACTACAACCACCACCACCATCACCACCACAATTACTACAACCACCACCACCACCACCACCACCCACCACTACCACCACCACAATTACTACAACCACCACCACCAGCACCACCACCATCATCATCATCATCATCTCCAACACCACCATTAACCCCACCCTACCACCACCACCACTACCATAACAGCCTGCACATTTTCCCACCGTATCCTGCTCTTTACTGAGCCCTTTTCAAATATGTGGGTTGTGTGCATGTCTGCGCATGCGTATGCGTGCGTGTATGCATGTTTATAAATATATATGTGTGTGTGTGTATATATATACATATAGTATATATGTACATACGCACATGTATATGTATATTTATATATATTTATCTATATACGCAGCATATATATATATATATATATATATATATATATATATATATATGTATATATATATATATATATACATATACACAGACACATATATATACTTATAATATGTGTATGTGTACAGATTTATATATATATATATATATATATATACATGAACATGTATATATATGTACACGCACACGCACACACATATACACACCCACACACACATATATATATATATATATATATATACCAAGACCGGATATTTGTTGTATCAGTCACACGATGTAACCACTGATTAAACCCTAATTAAGACAAGAAAATAAACCCCGCTTCTTATTTATAATCTTATATCTAATCCTTTAATCCCTATTCCTTCCCTTTAATCTCAAACATTACTAATATTTATCTGAGTAATTATATTTTGCTAATTTATGCTAATTTATTCATAATTAGTGAAGTCAGAATTAGTGAATCATGAACAGTAAGATTTCTATCTCTGAATAATATTGCCTTTGTGAGTTACAAGTAATGCTATCTGTTGGAGTCTCAGCTTTTTTAGCTGCTATTTCTGAACTTCGGTATGTGGTGAAGCAAATGTTTGCTGATCCCTTGATTATGTTTATAAATGTATAGGAACTTTTAAATAAGTTCTCCACCGATAATGGTGTTTACATACCGAAGGGCTTGGTAAAAATTATTAATTGTTGATTTATTAATAAATTAATAAATTGATAAACCTTTACTCTTTTAATTGTAATATATATATATATATATATATATATATATATATATATATATATATATATATATAATTATGTGTATTTCTTCTATCTTAATGAATAAAAATTCTTCTGATAGAATAAATGGGTTAATAGAAACGAATGTAGCAAAGAACACAAAATAACTGTGGTTTAGTTCCTGTTTTTAAGGCAGGAACTCCTTGAAATTTTGTGTATTTGAGTATATTTAAGAATTTAAGGAATGGAGAAAACGCATGTTATAACTGCATACTTTATTCCTACATATGTTTCAAAGGATTACAACCTGTGTGATCCATAGGGATCTTTGATATTAAAATTGTAACCTTTATTTATATATATATATATATATATATATATATATATATATATATATATATATATATATATATATATATATATATATATATATATATATATATATATATATATATATATATATATATATATATATATATATATATATGCATATATGTGCATATATGTGCATATATGTGCATATGCATGTGAAGGCGCATGGCTCAGTGGTTAGAGCGTCGAGCTTACGATCGAGAGGTTGTGAGTTCGAATGGTGCTATTATTACGCAGTCTTGAACTTACTTACTGCAGTTAATTTAGTAATTTTCTTTCTCTAATTCACATATTTAGAATATGCAAATTTCAGTTAATGTATTCGCTAAAATTATGCAAATTTTCTCCACCAACCAGAACTGCATGCCGAAAAAAGTCCATAATTAGCTGACGAGGTTAAATTATGTCGAAACATTCTCGCAGATTATCACTCCCTACTTACCACAAAAATTGCAATAACGTTATAGCTATCGAGCTAATGACCTTGTATTCTTCTTCATCAAAATAATTATTACTAATTAGGTTTTAAACACTCGTTTGCTTTCGTTAAATATATTAACTCTACCTTAACTGTTGTTTTTTTTTTCATAAGGATGGCGTATACGAGTAATTAATGAGAATAATTTATTTATGTATATTACTTTTGTGCTTTTAATTAGGCTAATTATTCACGCCTTCTCATATATCGTATTATAGGCTACACCCATTTCTAACGGGTGCTAGAGGTATTTGAGGGCAAATTTGACAATTTCATTAAGCAACTCTAATCTAGCAAAAGTGAAAATGTATTTCAATGAAAATTTCTTTACATGTTCATGTATAAGTTTTCTTATAAGCTTTATTCTGTAAATCCAC
Source organism: Octopus bimaculoides (assembly GCF_046866305.1). NCBI lineage: Eukaryota > Metazoa > Mollusca > Cephalopoda > Octopoda > Octopodidae > Octopus > Octopus bimaculoides. Next base: position 12,171,238 of record NC_142957.1, on the reverse strand, counting down.
CATCAGCATCGTTGGCTTTTATTGCAGAACCACATGAACAATTGTTGGCACTCCGTTGCTTAGGACGTCGAGGGTTCCCGTTGATCCGATCAACGGAACAGCCTGCTCGTGAAATTAACAAACGTGCAAGTGGCTGAGCACTCCACAGACACGTGTACCCTTAACGTAGTTCTCGGGGGGATATTCAGCGTGACACAGAGTGTGACAAGGCTGACCCCTTTGAATTACAGGCACAACAGAAACAGGAAGTAAGAGTGAGAGAAAGTTGTGGTGAAAGAGTACGGCAGGGTTTGCCACCACCATCCCCTGCCGGAGCCTCGTGGAGCTTTTAGGTGTTTTCGCTCAATAAACACTCACAACGCCCGGTCTGGGGAATCGAAACCGCGATCCTATGACCGCGAGTCTGCTGCCCTAACCACTGGACCAT
>NC_142957.1:12158311-12163311 GCF_046866305.1 Octopus bimaculoides | reverse complement strand
AATATAGTGTATAGATAGATAAATAGATAGATCGATAGATCGATAGATAGATAGATAGATAGATAGATAGATAGATAGATAGATAGATAGATAGATAGATACATTTCTTTTATTATCCACACAGGGCTCAACAAAGATGGGACAAATACAATGTAGAGCTTTTCTTTTTGGGAGGAGGAAGGAAATAGATAGATAGATAGATAGATAGATAGATAGATAGATAGATAGATAGATAGGTAGGTAGGTAGGAAGGTAGATAGATAAATATATACATAATGAGCTTCTTGCAGTTTCCACCTGCCAAATCCACTCATAAGGCATTCATTAGCCCGGCGCTATTGTAGAAGCCACTTACCCAAGGTGCCACTCAGTGGGACTGAACCCAGAAGCACGGGGTTGGAAATCTCTCTCTCTCTCTCTTACACACACACACATACACACACCACATACACACGAGATGTCCTTGTCTTGCCTTTGAGTACAAACATCCGGGTAGGTACATATAACCTACATACATACATATATATACATATATATATATGTGTGTGTGCGTGTGTGTATGTATATATGTATGTATATGTGTATGTAGGTCTCTTAGTGCGTAGATATGTATTTCTTTTTTGCCAGAGCGGAAATACCATTTCGATATACACTTGTACTCCGATCGCAATATCTTGTCGTGTTTTTACTAACAATGTGGTCGTCCGTGGGTGGCCAGTGGTGATGGTCATGGCGAGGTGGCGATGGTGGTTTTATTATTATTATTATTATTATTATTTTTGTGTTGTTCCTGCTGTCGATATCACAGCTTGAGTTCTACATCCGTCTACTTCCGTACAGCAAGTAACGGCCATTGTTGCTGTTGTTGTTGTTGTTGTTGTTGTTGTTATCATAAACGGATCTCTCTCTCTTTCTCTCCTTCACTCTCTCGCTCTCCTTCTCTCCTTTTCTCTGTCTCTCTGTCTCTCTGTCTTTCCCTCTCCTTCTTTATCTCTCTCTCTCCTTCTCTGTCTCTCCCTTCCCCTCTTTCTTCCCCCTCTCTCTCTGTCTACATATACAGACATACATATATAGGCACACATCTATATACATACGCACACACACACACACACACACACACAAATATCTGCGCGCGCGCTCGTGTATGTGTGTGTGTGTGTGTGTGTGTGTGTGAAGTAGCGAATTGGCAGTATCGTTGGCACGCCTGGCAAAATGATTAGCGGCATTTCGTCGGTCTGCACGTTCTGGGCTCAAACTCCGCCGAGGACGATTTTGCCTTTCATCCTTTCAGCCACCAAGGGACATGCTCAACTGGTTAAGGTCAAACAACTGACAAGCAAATCTGTGGTATTGAGCAGAATATTTGCTGTAACCCATCTTTTATAGCAAGACAAAACAATGTACATGATAACACTTCCAATTAGTTAAGATCAGAAGCCATGAGAGCCATTGCCTGGTACTGCATCAGGGCATTAGCAAATCTGTGGTATTCAGCAGAATATTTGCTGTAGGCCATCTTTTTATACCAAGACAAAACAATGTACATGATAACACTTCCAATCAGTTAAGATCATAAGCCATGAGAGCCATTGCCTGGTACTGCATCAGGGCATTAGCAAATCTGTGGTATTCAGCAGAACATTTGCTGTAGTCCATCTTTCATACCAAGACAAAACAATGTACATGATAACACTTCCAATCAGTTAAGACCAGAAGGCATGAGAGCCATTGCCTGGTACTGCCTAAAACGCTCATGTTTCCAAAAGTGAATTATTCAAACCCCCAAAAATTCCTCTCGACACATGGCTATGATGCTTCCCCTCTACTTCTGCTCGTGATCACAAATATTTAGGACGAATTAAACGAAATGCAGGATTGTCAATAGAGCTGGCAGTGACACAATGCTTGGTATTCTGTGATAAAGTGAAGATAAAGCGACAAATAGTGAATGAATACAAGGAGTTGACTAAAAAAGAAATGTACAAAAGAAGAAAGAGAATGTCACAAGAATGATTCATTGGGTGGTGTGTGGCAAGAACGGATTGGAGAGATCAAAGAAGCAGCGTGGGGGAACCCCAGAAGGAATAAACAAGAATGACGAAGTAAGAATGCTGAGGAATTTCATGATCTCGTGCGATAGTAAACCTGGACATCGAAAGCCGGATATAGTGGATGCGAACGAAGGAAATGAAACCTGTTTAATAATAGATTGCATGTTCAGATGATGGTGAAATATCAGAAAGAGAAGAGAAGCAGGTCAGATATAAGGACTTGAAGTGGAAGATGAAAAAAAAGAAAAAGAAAAAGAAAGGCTGGTCATTGAGGAAGATAAGCGTTGTTAGTGGAGTCAGTGGTTACCCGATTGGTTTCGGACCACTCAGAGACCTTCGTCCTTTTGTATGAAGGCGGACTTCACAAACTGGATTGCAACAAAAAAGAAAAAAGAGAGAGAGCGAGAGAGAGAGAGAGGCATTGATAAGATGGAGGAGAGACTTTCTATGGAAAATAGTGATTGCTTTCTTTGAAGTGCATGAATCATCCCAACAGGATTCTCGAAAATCTGAATGAAGGATGTTACTTCTTGAATCCATTGGTGGTGGACACCTGACGCTTTGTTACATCCTCCCCACCCTGCCCAACAAAATTGCTGTGTTGAACAACAACGACAACAACAAAAAGATAACAATAACAGTAACAGCGATAATAATAATAATAATAATAATAATAATAATAATAATAATAATAATAATAATAATAATAATAATGATATGCCCTGATGCAGTACCAGGCAATGGCTCTCATGGCTTCTGATCTTAACTAATTGGAAGTGTTATCATGTACATTGTTTTGTCTTGGCATAAAAACATGGGCTACAGCAAATATTCTGCTCGATACCACAGATTTGCTAATGCCCTGATGCAGTACCAGGTAATGGCTCTCATGGCTTCTGATCTTAACTGATTGGAAGTGTTATCATGTACGTTGTTTTGTCTTGGTATAAAAGATGGGCTACAGCAAATATTCTGCTCAATACCACAGATTTGCTAATGCCCTGATGCAGTACCAGGCATTGGCTCTCATGGCTTCTGATCTTAACTGATTGGATGTGTTATCATGTACGTTGTTTTGTCTTGCTATAAAAGATGGGTTACAGCAAATATTCTGCTCAATACCACAGATTTGTTTGTCAGTTGCTTGATCTTAACCATTTGAGCATGTCCCTTGGTGACCAACAATATGTGCATCTCTGATCATGAGCAGAAGTAGTGGGGGAGCATCATAGCCATGTGTTGAGAGGAATTCTTTGAGGTTTGAATGTCTGGTCTGTTGATTTTTCTAGCTTCTAATCCGTTTGGATAAGAAAATCCCACGAAAATTTTGCATTTCTCCGTATCCAGCACTCGTTCGATCCGATGATCGAAACCCGTACCTTTTGCTTCAAGTCCCTATTTCTGACAAAGCTTCCATGTATTATTATTATTATTATTATTATTATTATTATTATTATTATTATTATTATTATTATTATTGTTGCTGTTGTTTTGATTATTATTTACTTTTAATCTCCATGTTTATTACAATCACTTGCCGAGACACACCCAGCGTCCTAGAGCGAGTGAATTATTATTATTATTATTATTGTTCAGTAGTTTTATTTTTATAACGTGCTTTCACTTCACTACCGAGCGCAGCTCTGTGTGCCTTGAGTATGCGCTGTAGTTTGCTGTGGTGCTCTTATGGTTACTGTATTGAAAGTGTTTTGTGTAGGATGTGTGCAGTACCCAGTAGTGCAATTTTCTGTATGTTATATATATTTGTAAGTCCTGGTGTTTTTGTTATGTATTTGTCTGAATATTTTTTTTATTATACCTAAGGCACCTACTATGATAGGAATTGTTTCTGTTTTTAGATTCCACATTCGAGTTACCTCTATTTCCAGGTCTTTGTATTTTGAAAGTTTTTCCATTTCTTTTAGGGAAACGTTGTCATCTGCTGGTATTGATACATCAATTAGAAAGCATTTTTTTTCTTCATGATCTTTGACAACTATATCTGGTCTATTTGCCTTGATTTCTCTATCTGTGTGTATTGGCTTATCCCATAGTATGGTTGCTTTCTCGTTTATTATTATTATTATTATTATTATTATTATTATTATTATTATTATTATTATCATTATTATTATTTTATGTTTGACTTTTGTTTTGCATTTGTACAAGTTGTATCCAAGTCTCACCCAGAGACCTCAAGAGACAACAAGTTAGAAGTTCATGTAGGTGTTATGCCTAGGGTGCCATATATTTGGATTTGTACATAGTGTTGTTCTAGATAATGTTTTAAAATTTGAGATCACATAGACAGTATTTTACGTAGGATATGGGCAGTTCCCATGAGCACTATCTTTTGAACTTCAGCCATTTTGGCGTTTCCTGGTATCTGAGCTAGGTAGTAATCAGCCCGTTTCGCTGTCATTCCCAGGGCACCTATGACAATAGGTATTGTTTTCGTCTTCAGATTCCACATTTTGCTAATTTCTATTTCAAGATCTTTATATTTGCTCAGTTTTTTTGTAGGTCTTGACAGATACGTTTATATCGATTGGGACAGTCATATCAATGAGGAGGCCTGATTTTTGTCTGAAGTCTTTCAGTATGATGTCTGGCCTATTTGCTATTATTATTATTATTATTATTATTATTATTATTATTATTATTATTATTATTATTAATGGTTAATGGTACTATTGGTTAATGTTATTATTATTATAATTATCTCTCATCATTACATCATTGGAATGCCGGCGAGGGAACAGTTAACAACAATTAGCCTAAGATGAAGACACAGCGGTGTCTTCTTGGCCTTACATGTACGAATATTGACCAAAGAAAAATCTAGTGCTTCCGGGTCACATTGAGGCCACTACATCAATCAACAAGAAACCAGCACTTCTGTGCTATGACGTCAAACTATAAAAGCGATGTCCGGGAGAGAACCGAGCC
>NC_142957.1:12150811-12153311 GCF_046866305.1 Octopus bimaculoides | reverse complement strand
CTCTTTAGTGTTTTGTTGTCCTTGTGTTTGTGTTTGTTCCTGCTGTTTAGCCCGCGCTTTAAATGTATTCATAGATAGGTACACAAAGATATTTATCAAAAATAAACGGATGTTCGTCTCCTGTTATAGTTTTGATACATATATGTTTGTGTGTGCATGCATATATATATATATTTGGAGGGGTGTGTATATATATATATACATATATATACTTTTCCTGATGAGAAGATGACATTGTTTTACACCATTTTGTTCGTTCTGAAATAATACTAATGTTGTCTTCGAAACACGTGTCGGAAGTAAAAAGATTTGAACAACACCTGCGTTTAACTCCGTTTATTTGTTTATCTATATTATAGAAAACTTTTCACCCAAATCTGGAGTTTCTACTTTTATAAAGAGGCTGTTACATCCTTGTTATTCGTGTGAATTTTTGCTATCCTGATAACTGTTTATCTATTTTTTCCCCGTTTTATTTGTAAACACTGGAAAGAACACACATGCATTTATATACATTTAATACAAAAGATGTGGCATCCTAAAGCGAGAACTGTTGCTGATGTTTTCGGTACCCTAGATATGATAAAAAAGGGATGTCAGAAATATATAGATAACATCCCAGGAGAACCATGTCTCTGAGAAATTCAAAAGATTCTGCTGACAAGTACAGCCCACGTCCTTAGAAAACCCTGTCAATTTAAATGTCTATGTTGTATTACATGAAGATATTTTGCCACTGCCCCTGCCACTTCCCCTCCGCAAGCTTTCAGTCATACTGTAACATCTCTTATCCTTCACTCGCCCTAGAACGCTGGGTGTGTCTCGGCGAGTGATTGTAACAAACAGGCAGTCTAAAACTCAATAACAACAACATCAGCAATTGACTCTCATGGCTTCTGATCTTAACTGATTGGAAGTGTTATCATGTACGTTGTTTTGTCTTGGTATAAAAGATGGGCTACAGCAAATATTCTGCTCAATACCACAGATTTGCTAATGCCCTGATGCAGTACCAGGTAATGGCTCTCATGGCTTATGATCTTAACTGATTGGAAGTGTTATCATATACATTGTTTTGTTTTGGTATAAAAGATGGGCTACAGCAAATATTCTGCTCAATACCACAGATTTGCTAATGCCCTGATGCAGTACCAGGCAATGGCTCCCATGGCTTCTGATCTTAACTGATTGGAAATGTTATCATGTACGTTGTTTTGTCTTGGTATAAAAGATGGGCTACAGCAAATATTCTGCTCAATACCACAGATTTGCTAATGCCCTGATGCAGTACCAGGCAGTGGCTCTCATGGCTTCTGATCTTAACTGATTGGAAGTGTTATCATGTACATTGTTTTGTCTTGGCATAAAAGATGGCCTACAGCAAATATTCTGCTCAATACCACAGATTTGCTGGTCAGTTGCTTGATCTTAACCAGTTGAGAATGTCCCTTGGTGGCAGACGATATGTGCATCTCTGATCATGAGCAGAAGTAGTGGGGGAGCATCATAGCCATGAGTTGAGAGGAATTCTTTGGGGTTTGAATAATTCAACTCTGGAAACATGGGTGTTTTGCTCAACATCCTTAAACGAACCTTATTCAGTGACCTTTTGAGCGGGATGGCCTACTCAACCTGATGAAAATTCTAACTGGGCCTCACCTGCAAGGTCATGCGCTGTTTATCTTGATATAAGATCACCATGTCGCGCACATATGGTTGTGATGCATGTGCCTGGTGTACCCTTATCAGACGGGTAGTCATGATGGGTATACTGGGCTTCGTATATTTGTACCCCAGTGTCACTTTGATGGCATGCATTGCTCTCTCACCCAATAATAATAATAATGATGATGATGATGATGATGATGATAATATAATGATGATAATAATAATGATGATGATGATGATGATGATAATAATAATTATCCTTTGTACTTTAGGCACAAGGTCTGAAATTTGGGGGTGGGGGAAAGTCGATCACATCGACCTCAGTACTTGACTGGTACTTAATTTATTGACTTCCGAAAGGATGAATTTGAACTCAGAACGCCGAGAGGAGTGAAATGCTGCAAAGCATTTCGCCCAGCGTGTTGACGATTCTGCCAGTACGCCGCGTGAATAATAATAATAATAATAATAATAATAATAATAATAATAATAATAATAATGATAATAATGATGATGATGATGATGATAATGATGATGATGATGATGATGATGATGATGATGATGATGCTGATGATGCATACAGATACGCACAACACACACAGATACACACACAACATACACACAAACACACATTTCATTTATACACTTATTCAAGAGGTCAGTAAGTTAGAAAGCGAAAAGGCATTGTCTGCCCACCCACCCACCCCCCAAAAAAAGAAAAAAAAAAAAAAAAAAAAAAAAAATTTATAAAACCGCAAAAATTCGTACATTTTCCGAATTTTATTAATAAACTTCCTAACGAACGGCGACAGAGATCTAGACTTTGATGATC
>NC_142957.1:12143311-12145811 GCF_046866305.1 Octopus bimaculoides | reverse complement strand
CACCAATTCACACAGCTAAAGTTGTTACTAGATGGCACGAAGAACGTTCTAGTGAAGTTAGACATCTTATCTGGCCACCACAGTCACCAGTTCTCAATATTATTGAACATTTATGGTGCATTAAAAAAACAAAAACAAGTAAGGAGTCGATATCCTCCACCATCATCAATACAAGAACTGGAGACTGTTTTAACTGAAGAATGGACAAAAATTCCTTTGGAAACAATTCAAACTTTGTACGAGTCCATATCTCGTAGAATTCAAGCTGTAATTACTGCCAAAGACGGTCCTACCCCATATTAAAATAAATTTTAAGGTGTTTCCATTACTTTGTCCAACCCCTGTATGTATATATATATATATATATATATGTGTGTGTGTGTGTGTGTGTGTGTGTGTGTTTGTGCGTTTGTCGCCACACAATCGCTTGACAACTGATGTTGGTGTTCTTACATCCTCGTCAATTAGCGGTTTGGCAAAAGAGGCCGATAGAATAAGTACTAGGCTTACAAAGAATAAGTCCCGGGGTCGATTTGTTCGACTAAAGGCGTTGCCCCAGCACGGCCGCAGTCAAATTACTGAAACAAGTAAAAGAACACACACACACACACACACACACACACACACATATATATATATATATATTGGAAGGTTTGGAGGTGATGTACAGAAATTATATAAATAAAAATTAAGGTACTCAGAAATCTGGATGTTTGTACATTTACAGATTTTTATTAATGTCACATATTAAATAAAGCGCTTTTCACCTAGTCGTGTAGGATTTTCAAATATACATATGCATATATAACCCAAACTTCGAGGAGCTATGGGCAAGCACGTGCCGCGCGTAGAAAACGAAACCTCCACGTTGAACACGGGTCCAAGGCCTTTCGAAGCGTAGTTCCTACATCACACCGCCATCTTATGGGCGACAACAAAATCTGTATTACATAAATTTGTATTCTCTCTATGTCTATATGAATATATATATATATACATATCTGTGTGTGCGTATGTATGTGTGCGTGTGCGTGCGTATGTGTGCGTGTGTGTGCGTGTGTGTGTGTGTTTGTGGTACTCTTCACAAAGCGACGAGTAACTTGATCTTTCTTGGCTGTCTTCTCTGCTGTACTTCCGTCTTTTGTGACATTCCAAGATTTTTAGAATATTCGGAAATGCTTCCAGCTGGTTGGTACTGTTGTTGTTTAACCCCGGGTCAGTCCTGATCCAGACAGACCTATGATCACAGACGTTCCATCTCTGACCATCCTGTCTTTTATTCAGACAGTGTATCTAGGACTACATTATATAATGTGTCCTTACCTGTTATTTAGCCACAGGTCAGTCCTGATCCAGTTGACCTATGATCACAGACGTTCCATCTCTGACCATCCTGTCTTTTATTCAAACAGTGTATCTAGGATTACAAAATATATGTCATTACCTGTTGTTTAGCCCCGGGTCAGTCGTGATCCAGTTGACCTATGATCACAGACGTTCCATCTGTGACCATCCTGTTTTTCATTCAGACAGTGTATCTAGGACTACAAGATATAATGTGTCCTTCCCTGTTTTTTAGCCCCGGGTCAGTCGTGATCCAGACAGACCTATTATCACAGACGTTCCATCTGTGACCCTCCTGTCTTTTATTCGAGCAAAATGTATCTAGGAGTACATTGTCTAATGTTTCGATACTTGTTGCTATTGTTGTTTAGCCCTAGGTCAGTCCTGATCCAGCAGACCTATGATCAAAGATTTTGCAGTTGTGACCAGCCCGCATTTTATTCAGGCATAATGCATCTAGGACTACATTATCTAATGTGTCCTTGTTATTTAGCCCTGGGTCAGTCGTTATCCAGTGGGCCTATGATCAAACACACACGCACAGGCGCACACATGCACATGCTCACGCACACACACATACCCCTTCACACAGAGATATACACACATACACACACACACACAAATAGCGGTTTCAAGGCGAATGATGACAGACCCGACCTCGTTTCTCAGTAACTCAGTGACCCTGAAATACCGAAAGAACTTGAATGATAGCATGTCACCCGGGTGCATGGATCTTTCCGGGTATTTTCTAAGTGGGTGTGTGAAGTTCGTTACAGTTATCTGTAGAATTGTGAAAAGTGTGGGTGAGAGAGCCAAACCCTGCCGTTTCTTTCTTTGCTTTATAATCCTATTGTATTCTGTTACGTAAACCTGTTGACCTCAACGTTTGTCGATAACTTTTGATTGTCATTATTCTGTGAACTTAAAAAGGCGCTCGCTTGGCTCAGACGTGAGCGCGAATAAAGACAGCGAGCCGGCAGAATCGTTAGTAAAACCGGGCGAAATGCTTAGCGGTATTTCGGGATCTATTTTTAAACGGGGGCCACAGTTTTCATTAATGTTTTACGTAGTGTTTTTGGTACCGAAAGACTTTCAAACTTCGTATACTTATCTATTTTGTGTTATAGAACAGAAAAATATTTTTGTATTCAAATTT
>NC_142957.1:12128311-12138311 GCF_046866305.1 Octopus bimaculoides | reverse complement strand
TCTTTGGTACGTAAAAAGCTATTTCCTATTGGCTTCTGTCTAGAAATCAAAGGAAATGACTACTATTCCCTTCAAACTTTGCTTTTGTCACCTGGACATCAATGTTTCGAAACTGACCTATTTTCCATTACATTTCAGACAGATTCAGCACTGAGTTGCCGAAGCAGAAATATCGTTATAGCAAATATTCTGCTCAATACCACAGATTTGCTTGTTGTCTTTAGTCTGTAAATGTCATTTCTTATTGGCTTCTGTCTAGAAATCAAAGGAAATGACTACTATTCCCTTCAAACTTTGCTTTTGTCACCTGGACATCAATGTTTCGAAACTGACCTATTTTCCATTACATTTCAGACAGATTCAGCACTGAGTTGCTGAAGCAGAAATATAGTTATAGCAAATATTCTGCTCAATACCACAGATTTGCTTGTTGTCTTTAGTCAGTAAATGTCATTTCTTATTGGCTTCTGTCTAGAAATCAAAGGAAATGACTACTATTCCCTTCAAACTTTGCTTTTGTCACCTGGACATCAATGTTTCGAAACTGACCTATTTTCCATTACATTTCAGACAGATTCAGCACTGAGTTGCTGAAGCAGAAATATCGTTATAGCAAATATTCTGCTCAATACCACAGATTTGCTTGTTGTCTTTAGTCTGTAAATGTCATTTCTTATTGGCTTCTGTCTAGAAATCAAAGGAAATGACTACTATTCCCTTCAAACTTTGCTTTTGTCACCTGGACATCAATGTTTCGAAACTGACCTATTTTCCATTACATTTCAGACAGATTCAGCACTGAGTTGCTGAAGCAGAAATATCGTTATAGCAAATATTCTGCTCAATACCACAGATTTGCTTGTTGTCTTTAGTCAGTAAATGTCATTTCTTATTGGCTTCTGTCTAGAAATCAAAGGAAATGACTACTATTCCCTTCAAACTTTGCTTTTGTCACCTGGACATCAATGTTTCGAAACTGACCTATTTTCCATTACATTTCAGACAGATTCAGCACTGAGTTGCTGAAGCAGAAATATCGTTATAGCAAATATTCTGCTCAATACCACAGATTTACTTGCCACTTGCTTGACCTTAAGCACTCGAGCATGTCCCTTAGTGGCTGACAATATGTGCACCACCGATCATGAGCAGGAGTAGTCAGTAGGAGAGCGTTAGAGACATGTATTGAGAAGGATTGTTTGGGGTTTGAATAAATGTTACAAAATATAAGTTTGAAGGAAATATTAGCCATTTTCCATACTTTCTAGATGTAAGCAAATAGGAAATAACAGTTACTCCCCAGGGAGAAAAAAATCATGTTGCACAGTGTTATGATAATCGTATTATTTGACAAGATCAAGAATGAAGAGATCTTATGGCGTGTTGGTCTGCAACGTTAATAAAGACTTACGTTGGTTGGGTCACGTTGTTGTTGTTGTTGGCACTCCCGTCGGTTACGACGTCGAGGGTTCCAGTTGACCCGATCAACGGAACAGCCTGCTCGTGAAATTAACGTGCAAGTGGCTGAGCACTCCACAGACACGTGTACCCTTAACGTAGTTCTCGGGGGATATTCAGCGTGACACAGTGTGTGACAAGGCTGGCCCTTTGAATTACAGGTACTAATTCTTTAAACATCGAATGGCTATGGGGGTCCACCAGAATGAAACAGTAATCAAAGGGGTCCTTGAATAAAAAATGGTTCAGAACCATGTTTTATACAGTTCAGCCTACACAAGGGAATGTGTGAAAAACAAAATAGGAATTTTGAAAAGCGTATCAACTAGTTTTTATAGGTAAAAAAATGGTTGAGAACTTCTGACCTAGACTGAGATTCAAAGAGATTGCAAAGAGGTTATGTAAAGTCGGAAGGAATTCATCATAATAAATGAGAAACCAAAGCGCGAAACAGCGCAGTATGGTGACAGCTCATCAAATCGGGTCAGAGCCACGAACAGTCGTCACAGACGAGACGACTGACTGACGATAAATCGTAATGTAAAACCTCGGAAACGTATGATGAGAAATTTTATAAAAAAAAAGAGATTAATACATTTTTCAGCAAGTGTTGAGGAAACAAAATCCTTGGGCGAGGTGCACGCTGGTGTTTACATACATGCATACATACATACATACATACATACATACATACATACATACATACATACATACAGTCTGTTTTTAGCCGTCCACACAGATAAACTTAATATAGCATAATATTACACACACCCCTACTTGAAAGTTGCGAGTGTATATAAACGGTTACGGAGGAAGAAGAGGACGAAAGAAAGAAAGAAAGAAAGAAAGAAGAAGAAGAAGAAACCGGAAAACGGGCGTAAATAAGAAAACAGAGGGAAAATCGCAAACACGCATACACAAACAGCGAAAAGAAATTAAGAAAACACTTAAAATTTAGATGATAATATGTATAAAAAATGAAGGCTATTTGTCAAAAATACCCAAAATGGTAACATGTCAATCATTTATATCGTTTAACTTAAAGACTCATAACAAAATATTTAACGACAAAGTATTACAGCGCTGTCTTTTTTTCAACAGCCATGGCACTTTGTCCGTCCATACTGAGCTAAATAAATATTCAAATCCGCATTGTTTGCATTTTTGGAAGAGTAGTAATTTTCAATAAAAAAAAACAATTGCTACTATTTAAGTCATTGCGTTGGTACATAAAAGTAAGTAGGAATATAACCTCTCCATTTATTTTATTAGCATTATTTTCTAAAACTTGTTTGTCATTGGAATTCAGGTCATACTGGGGCACCGTCTTAAAGAGTTAAATCGATCAAACGGACCCCAATAACCTATGTGGCTGTGTGGTAAGTAGCTTGCTTACCAACCACATGGTTCCGGGTTCAGTCCCATTGCGTTGTACCTTGGGCAAGTGTCTTCTTCTATAGCCTCGGGCCGACCAAAGCCTTGTGAGTGGATTTGGTAGACGGAAACTGAAAGAAGTCTGTCGTATATATATATATATATATATATATATATATATATATGTATGTGCGTTTGTGTGTCTGTGTTTGTCCCCCCACCATCGCTTGACAACCGATGGTGGTGTGTTTACGTCCCCGTAACTTAGCGGTTCGGCAAAAGAGACCGATAGAATAAGTACTAGGCTTCCAAAGAATAAGTCCTGGGGTCTATTTGCTGGACTAAAGGCACTGCTCCAGCATGGCCGCAGTCAAATGACTGAAACAAGTAAAAGAGTAAAATATATATATATATATATGTGTGTGATTGTGTTATTTTATTCTTTTACTTGTTTCAGTCGTTTTGACGGCGGCCATGCTGGAACACCACCTTAAAGGGTTTTCTTTTTTTGTCGAAGAACTCGACTCCAGGACTTATTCTTTGTAAGCCTGGTACTAATTCTATCGGTCTCTTTTGCTGAACAGCGATAAGTTACGGGGAGCTAAACACACCAGGGTCGGTTGTCAAACGATGCCGGTGGGGGTGGGGGTGGGGGGAAACAGCACCATGACGCAATTCCCTCTGCCAGAAATTTGGAAACAATATGTTCTACCGCTTGGTATTCGTGTCACAAGCTCCAGTACGAACATTGCAGAGTGTTGGTTGTCAATCTGAGATCCCAAAACATGTACCATCATGTCAGCATCATGGTGTTTGGAGTGAAGGCGACATTATGCCTCCATTCATCTTCCCACACGGCCTCACACTCAACACGGAAACCTACATCAAGTGCCTGGAGGAGGAAGTGCTGCCCTGGGTGAAGAGGGTGGCTGCTGGAAGACCCTAGGTCTGGTAACGGGACTCTGCACCATGCCACACAAATAGGAGAACCCAGTCATGGCTGTCAGACAATTTCTGCGACCACATCACCCCTAACAGCTGGCCACCTGACTCCTTAAACAGCAACCCCCCTTGATGTGTGGGGCTCAGTTGAGCAAGAGACTAACAAAACTCCTTGTAACACCAAAGATGAATTGAAGGCAAGGATTATGGCAGCATTGACCAACGTAAACAAGGAAACCCGTCCAGAAGATTTGCAGGAGAATTCGAAGACGTATATATATATATATATATATATATATATATAAATAAAGAATTTAAGGAATGGAGAAAACGCATGTTATAATTGCATACTTTATTCCATTGAAACATATGTAGGAATAAAGTATGCAATTATAACATGCGTTTTCTCCATTCCATAAATTCTTAAATATACTCAAATACCCAAAATTTCAAGGAGTTCCTGCCTTAAAAACAGGAACTAAACCAGTTATTTTGTGTTCTTTGCTACATTGGTTTCTATTAACCCATTTATTCTATCAGAAGAATTTTTATTCATTAAGATAGAAGAAATACACATAATTATATATATATATATATATATATATATATATATATATATATATATATATATATATTTTAATACATACATACATACATACATACATGCATACATACATACATACATACATACATATATGTATATATATCTTAGAAAACAGAAACACAGAACTCATCACGTGATAGAAAAAGTTTCATATTTCGTATATAATTTAAAGAAGCAACAGTAGTTGCTCGGAAGGCATTAAGGTTTCGTGTTAGACAGGCTAGTGGTCACGTATCTTGGAGTGACGAATATCCAGGTGAAGACAGAGATGACGCATCTCCGTTGGTGGGTGGTGGGGGGGGGGACGGTAGCGATTTTGGTGGAATGGGGGTGGGGTAGGTTGTCTGAGGTGATTCATTCTGTGGCTAACACGAGTCTTCAGGTGTGATTGACAGAGGTGTCGGATTTTTTTTTCATCGGGTGGCGACTGTTCGGGTGGGATAGACTGTTCGGACGGGATAGACTGTAGTGGGCCGTTTTCAAATGACACATTCTGTAGGATGACAATTTTTTCATGTGATAAATCTTACTGTCTCTTTCTGTGTTTCTTTCTCTCTCTCCCACCCCTAGTCTCTCTCTCTCTCTCTCTCTTTCCCACTCTCATATATGTATGCATGTTTGTATGTGTGTCTGTCTGTCTGTCTGTCTGTATGCATGTATGTATATATGTATGTATGTAAGTATATATGTATGTATGTATCTATCTATCTATCTATCTATAGCTGTCTAGGTGTTTTGCGTTCTTGTCCCATCTTTTGTATTCCTTTTCATATACACATGGCGGCGTACGTACATTTTGGTCTCTTATATGTACTTCATTCTCACCTTTCCTCCTCTTTCATTTCACTCTCTCCCCTTTTTTTCTCGTCCCTCCCTAATTCTTTTGTCCCTCTGCCTCTACCTCTCTTCTATCTCCCCACGTGACCGGTGTTCGGCCAAGCCTGACTTTTCTTTCTTGGTTCGACCTACCATCCATGCAACATCTATATTTCACCCCACATGCCTGTCATCTATTATGTCCTTGCCATTTTTCTTTCTGACTTTCCTGTTGTAAACATGACAACTCCACGAGCAATGTGCGCCAAAGAAGAACAAAGCGCAGTGATCCGAGAGATGGTAATGGTCAACCGGTCACACCATTACCATCACCTGAGATTGCTGAATCTTCTCGCCAGTGGTTGAGCTTGATCGGTGTCCATCTTCCTCTTCGTGCATCATTCTTGTCTAGCCATATTCAAGCTTCTCCATTCACTCATACACGCTTCTACGTGGTAGAGCACTGTCTCCGTATTGTGCTAAAAGCCTCCGATGAATTTCAGCACCTGACACACCTTCCGATCAGAGAAATCGGATCATGGCTCTTTGTTCATATTTCGTGTACATTGCTAGCAGAGCAGCCGTGCTTTACACTGTAAATTCAGAAAGAAAAATGGCGCGATCAGGCTCAAATTACGATTACGTGACCACAATAACACTAACTATAAGTAGGCATGAGTTGAAGGCAGTGTGACAGTAATAAAGATATGCTATGGCAAAAGTGCGAATAATTTTTGACTTCACCTCGTATATATAGAAATATATAATACAAAGGATATATAAGCATATGCATGTATACACACATATAGGTACATACCTACATCTACATGTGTATACAGATGCATATCCGGGTACAGGACGTCAGGAAAATGAACGGGAACATAAAGCACAAAAACGGACTTTGTTTACAGACAACAGAACGAACACATAGGAAGGAAAACAAACACGCCACTTATGGAATTATTCCTTCATCAGCTGCCTATATATATATATATATATATATTTATATATATATATATATATATATATATATATATATATATATATATATATATATATATATATGTGTGTATGTATGTATGTATGTATGTATGTATGTATATATGTGCATACACAGATGCGCGTGCGTGCATTGACATTCCTTTTCCGTGACCACCGCTTTGTAGAGCATATGTACCGAAGGAAATAAATACAGTCTTTGTCCCAATTTCATTGTTCTTTGTAGCAGTTTTTATTATTATTATTATTATTATTATTATTATTATTATTATTATTATTATTATTAGTCACGAGTTACGAGAGTACTTGGAATTGGAAGTCAACCACTGCCACCACCATGACCACCACCACCAACACCATCATCGTCATCACAATCACGACCATCATCATCATCATCTCATCATCATCTCATCATCATCATCATCATCATCATCAACAACAGCAACAACAACAACAACAGTAATACAGCTTGTAGGAAGAAGGAATGACAAGACAGTTTCCTTTTCGCTGCTGTCCCCTCTACCCAAACCCCACATCCCGAATAGTTTTCCTTTAAGTAGGGGCTTGGTAACCCCAATATTGAAGGTTCTTTTTTTTTTGTTTTGTTTGCAGCACTTAGTTAAAAATATTTTGTCATCGGAAGCCCACCACCACCAAAACCACCACCACCACCACCACAACTGCCGGCACCACCACCATCGTGGCTGTGTGGTACGAAGCTTGCTTCCCAACCACAAAGTTCCGGGTTCACTTTCACTGCGTGGCACCTTGGGCAAGTGTCTTCTACTATAACCTCGGGCTGACCAAAGCCTTGTGAGTGTATGTGGTGGACGGAAACTGAAACAAACCCATCGTATATATATATATATATATATATCTTCTTTTACTTGTTTCACTGATTTCACTGCGGCCATACTGGAGCACCGCCTTTAGTCGAACAAATCGACCCCAGGACTTATTCACCACTAATACCACTACGGTTTCCATGAACAATAACCTCTCTATTGGCGCTAAAGCCGCCACTACCACCCACATAAATCACCACCATCACTACTACCACCCACACAATCACCACCATCACCACTACCACCCACACAATCACCACCATCACCACTACCAAAACTGAATAAGACCTTACAACTACCACAGCCACCATTAACTCCGCACCACCACCACCACTACCACCACCACATCATCATCAACACCACCATCACAAAAACCCCCGCCGCCACCACGACCACCATCACCAACAACAATAACAAGAGCAAAAATGACGACGATCTCCCTTTAAATATTCTCACGAGCCGACAAAAGAAAAACAAAAAAACAAAAGGAAGACCCTAACTTCCTATTTTTGTCCGGACGTTTTTTTTTCCTTTGTGCCATCTTGTTTGGGGCTTGGCCCTGACAGCGAGCGTCTTTTGTTCAGCGCTTTTATTAAGGTGTGTAAACCGTTTAAAAAATTTTTTAAAACCCAGAAAAGGTCCCCCTTTACATTCTTTCTCAGCCATTCCCCATCCCCCAATTTATTCATTTATTTGTTTATTTATTCATTTATTTGTTTGTTTATTTATTTATCTATTTATTTGTTTATATATTTATTCATTGCAACAATGAATCGAGTGTGATTTGAACGCGTTGTCCTCGGAAAAGGAAGAAATAGCTTTGTTTCCTGTGACGGTTTTCGTTTTTTTTTTTTTTTCATTTACTGAAAAGACATTTTCTATGGTTTTTTTTTGTCTTGAGTCATTTGATAGCAGCCATGCTGGAGCACCGCCTTCAAGAATTCTTTCTAGTTGAACGAATCGACCCCACCACACTCACAAACACACACACACACACACACAAACAAACATGCACCAAGACCTATTTTTTTGGGGGGGGGGTTTAAAGCCTGGTACTTATTCTATCGATTGCCCTTGCCGAGCCGCTAAGTTGTAGGGACGTAAACACACCAACACTGGTTGTCAAGCGGTGCGGGGGTGACACACTCACACTCAGACACACACACACATACACATAACGGGCTTCTTTCAGTTTCCGTCTACCAAGCCCACTCATAAGGCTTTGGTCGGCCCAAAGCTATAGTAGAAGACACTTGCCCGAGGTGCCGCGTTGTGGTTCTGCACCCGGAACCATGTGTTTGAGAAGCAAGCTTCTTACCACACAGCCAAATATTTTCTATAAAACCATGACACATTTTCTTCCTTTTTAATATAATCTTGTTTTCTTTGAATTAATTTGGGAAAATTTTGCCTCTCACAAAATAGAAATATTTCTCACGGCAGCAGGAGACAAAATGGAAGAAGATTTTGCCTCGGAAGATGGCGAGGGAGATTCTTTAAAACGGTCACTCTGACTCACAGAGCTTGCACTTGCAGACGGCCATCTCTGCCCCCGATGGCGGTGAGCAGGGATATGGTCCGGGTATCGAGAAAATCGGAGGTGTCCACTGTCGGAGGTTCAACCATAAACCTATCAGAGAGCTCCCGATACTTTGACAGTTTGCTTTTCAACTACCAGCCCAGTATCTGGATTCTATCTGACGACCATCTGTTCCCCAACATGAAAAAACACTTGGCTGGGAACCAGTATCGTAGTGATGATGATGTCATGCCTACAGTCAATTACTTTTTTGACCGACAGGAAGAGAGCTTCTTCAGCAATGGAATCCAATCACTGCAACACCGATAGGAGTACTGTGTGGACAGCAAGGCGGACTATGTTGAAAAATAAACCTCATTTGGTCATATTCCACGAAAGTATCTTGGTCAGCCTATGAACTTGCCAACCCACACTCGTAGGCTAATTCACAGCTATTCCTCCATGTTTATTTGTTTGTTACACTGATGAATCGAATGTCTTCTGCACCCATTGTCGTTGTAAAAGGAAGAAGTTGTTTCCTCTGACATACTCAACATCGACTAACATATTTGCGTTCGAACTCGCCGGAAAGTCGTAAGAATCGATCCACCCATCCGTCTTCTGTCAATCTTCTCCGTTCGCTTTTCCTGAGAAGATTGTGGGTTCACAGGCACTTCCTCCATAAAGTCCTGTCAGAAGCAACGGTCATTACACTTACTCGTGCATAACCAACCGAGACCATGGATATCATCCAACCATCTTTCTCTTGCCCTACCCCTAAGTTCCCTGCCTGTTGGGCCAGCTCCAAGAATACGTTCTGGGATTCTTTGCCCCGCCAGAAGTGATAAAAACCTGGAAGTAATTGGAAGTCGATTTGATATATACATACATACATACATATATATATATATACATATATATATATATGTATATAATCAAAGTAAGCAACAAGGATATCCAGAGGTAATGCAGTACGATCGTTTCAACCAGCTCCATTTGATTGAAGAATGCAATCATTACATCAATTTAAATGCAGGGCAATCCTCGGCTGCATAAAGACAGAATTAAATTAAATTAAATTCTATGTCTTTATGCAGCTGAGGATTACTCTGCATTTAAATTGATGTAATGATTACATTGTTCAATTAGATGGAGTTTCTTGAAACGATCGTAGTGCCTTACCTCTGGATATCCTTGTTGCTTATTTTGATTTTAATCACCTCATTTTGAAATTGTATGGATAATACCATACTAAATTCTGGCACCTCAACTTAAGTACCATATTCACGTGAATATTTATGTCTGTAAGTATATATATATATGTGTATGTATCATCATCATCATCATCATCATCGTTTAACGTCCGCTTTCCATGCTAGCATGGGTTGGACGATTTGACTGAGGACTAGTGAACCAGATGGCTGCACCAGGCTCCAATCTGAT
>NC_142957.1:12120811-12123311 GCF_046866305.1 Octopus bimaculoides | reverse complement strand
GTGGGGTTAAAGAAGAAAAAAAATAATTAAGATGGACACATTAGAGATAATGTAGTCCTAGATACACTGTGTCTGAATAACAGAGGGGATGGTCACATCTGGAATATCTATGATCATAGGTCTGCTTGATTAAGGCTGACCTGGGGCTAAACAACTACAGCAGCGACAAGGAAGGGCACATTAGATAATGTAGTCCTAGATACACTATGTCTGAATAAAAGACAGGATGGTCACAACTGGAGCATCTTTGATCATAGGTCGGTCTGGATCAGGTCCGACCTGTGGCTAAACAACAAGGAAAGACATATTAGATAATGTAGTCCTAGATACACTATATCTGAATAAAAGACAGGATGGTCACGGTTGGAACATCTTTGATCATCGGTCAGTCCTGATCAGGACTGACCGGGGGCTAAAAACACATTAGATAATGTAGTCGGAGATGCACTGTGTTTGAATAAAAGACAGGATGGTCACAGTTGGAACACCTTTGATCACAGGTCTTCTGGATCAGGACTGACCTGGGGCTAAACAACAACAACAGCAACAACAAGGAAGGACACATTGGATAATGTAGTCCTAGATATACTATGTCTGGATAAAAGACAGGATGGTCAACAACAGGAACATCTTTGATCATAGGTCTGTTGGACCAAGACTGACCTTGGGCTGAACAACTACAAGATAGAACGATACTTTAAACAGAATAAGCCTAGATACACTAAGTCTGAATGGTCACAAATGGAACATTTTTGATCACAGTTTTACCTGATCAGGACTGGCCTGGGGTCAAACGAGGTCAATAAGAACAATGACAACAATACAAAATAACACCATTTACTAAGTTTGTCGAGTCATCCAGTTTCAAACTGAGCATGTATAATAATATAAATCATATATATATATATATATATATATATATATATACATACATACATACATACACACACACACACACACACACACACACACACACACATATATATATATATATATATAAATATATATATATATATATATGCACATACTTACATCCATACGTATATATATATATATATATATATATATATATATATATATATATATATATATATATATATATATATATATATATATATGCATATATGTACATACGTACATCTATACGTATATATATATATATATATATATATATATATATATATATATATATATATATATATACAAATAATATATGAGTATATGCATATATACGTCCATGTATGTACATACCTACATCTACCTGTATATATAGATGCATATCTGGGTACAGGACGTTGCAAAAAGAAATGGACAAAATGATAAATAGGGTACAAACAGTTGTTGGGCTGTTTTTCTACTCTCGTATTTCCAGCATTTATATATGTGTGTGTATATATATATATATATATATATATATATATATATATATATATATATATATATATATATATATATATATATATATATAAAGTGAAGTATATTTGCCACTTAAATGTGGCTGACCCCTAAGGGTGGATGTTACTGTTGCTTTTAGCCCCAGGAGAACATCTCCTCCAGCTGGCTATTGACACACATCTGTGTCCTGTCTGTATTTGCAAAGGGAAGTCATCCTTCCCATCTTGATCTGCGATACGTACGGACCCGAGTTTCTGGGTATTTTCCCGTCCTCAGCGTACGACAATCGCCGACCTTCGATGCGAAAAATGTCCCGATGCAAATACATATATCCTTTTTCCAGTGAAATTATTCACTGATCTCGAAAAAGTGAAAACAAGCAATGTTAAATCTCTGAACGAGGTATTAACAGTAACTGCACGACAAGGTGAAGTATATTTGCCACACACACACACACACACACACACACACACACACACACACACACACACACACACACATATATATATATATATATATATATATATATACAGGGTGTCCCAAAAAGATGTACTCACTCTTTGACTTCCCAGTACTCATGCATTTTGTGTTCAGGTAGATGTTTATTGATATACATACAATCCTATAAAGTTAAATTAAATTCAGGAAAATAAATTGTTGTAGAATTATTTAATGTTATCTCTCATTCTTGCGTGTTCGCAAATGTTCAACTGCCTTCCTTCATTTTCCAAACAAAGCTAATAACGTCCAACAATGGATTCGACAACATTGCCAAACATTTCATTTGGAATTGCAAGACATTGTATTTCGAATTTCATTTTTTAAATCATCAATTGTCACAGGTTTTGCAGCGTAAACCTTATCTTTCAGATGTCCCCATAAAAAAAAAAATCTATTAGCGTGAGGTCTGGGGAACGTGCAGGAAATTCAACGCTACTGTCTGGATTTGTTGCATCGAGGTAAGCCCGTACATCACAAACAACAATACATTAGTAACTGTCTGTCAGAGAGTCAGTACATCCTTTTGGGACACCCTGTGTATATATGTATGTCGATGTACACATATATATATGTGTGGTGCAGAGACGCGGGGTCTGAGAGAGGC
>NC_142957.1:12115811-12118311 GCF_046866305.1 Octopus bimaculoides | reverse complement strand
TATATATACGATGGGCTTCTTCCAGTTTCCGTCAACTAGCTCCAGATCCACTCACAGGGCTTTGGTCGGCTTGAGGCTATAGTAGAAGACATTGGTCTAAGGGGCCACGTAGCCGGACTGAACTTGGAATCATGTAGTTGGGAAGCAGATTTCTTACCGGAGGAAGCTTCTGCATAACAGCCAAACAACAGCCAAATTCCCTCTCAAATGACACCGCGGTTGACCTCTAATCGACAGCTTGACCTGCTAGAAATAGTATTAGTATGTCCTTCAAATCAAACCCTCACCTCTCTACGCGCGCTCGTGCGTGTATTCTTTCCAGCAGTGCAAAAAAAAAAAAAAAATTCGTCACAGTTGAGCTCACAATACCTTGGGAGAACAGTGCTTGTATTTCATGAACCGGGGTCCATGTGGTCCCTGGGGGTTCATTCAAGATTTAGTGGGTGGGGATGGGGTGGGGGATATGCAACAGAATAATAAATTGAGGATCCACCATTGTATTTCAAGTGCTTAGGAAAAGATTTTTTTCTTTAGATGTATGTACTGCAACAAACAGCTAGGTTTCTTTCTCTGACGTTTTACATAGTTCAACTTAAACAAGGGAATGTGTGAAAACGAAAGAGGAATTTTGAAAGAGGTTTCTATGAAACTAGCTTTTAAACATCGAATGGCTGTGGGGGCTAACCAGAATTAATTAGTAATCAAATGGGTCCATAGATAAAAAATGGTTGAGAACCCCTGCTTTAGATGTATGTATTGATATGTATTGCACGAAACAGCTGGGTTTCTTTCTCTAACATTTTCCATAGTTCAACCGACACAAGTTAATGTGTGAAAAACGAAATAGGAATTTTGAAAAAGGTTTCTATAAAACTAGATTTTCAACATCAAATGGCTGTGGGGGTCCACTAGAATATAATAGAACTCAAAGGGGGTCCATAGATTTTAAAAAATGATTGAGAACTCCTGATCTGAAGAAGACTAAATATTAAATCTTTGAGGACGAGATACTTCTTAAGGGATGACACACGAGGTGTTTCCTATTGAAGCTGCTTGTCGCCGCCTTCCAGTTAAATCGGTGAAGCTAGGTCAAGGTTCATAACAGACGGTAAATAGAATCCTTCCGTAGGCGAGGGTAAATGCATTCTTCGTAATTGTTTTGTTTACTTCTTGCGACAATGTAAGCTTCGTGGAGAAAACTAAGGACTGAAGATTAGCGCAGCTGTCTTGTACTCGTTTCTGCATACGTCATGAGCTTCAGCTTGTTATGAACCACAACTCTATGTATGTATATACGACGGGTTTGTTTCAGTTTCCGTCTACCAAATCCACTCACAAGGCTTTGATCGGCCCGAGTCTATAGTAGAAGACATTTGCCCAAGGTGCCTTCTTACCACGGCACACCATCATCAGTGCATTTTACACGGCATCTTCACCAGTGTTTATATGTGGAACTAAAAGCAGTATTTGTTTTACGTGGCACTTTCACCAGTGTTTTTTACGCGACATCTTCACTAGTGCTCGTTACGTGGTACCATCACCGTCAACGTTAATAGGGAGGGACCTCAGACGGCAAAATCTTCTCAACTAGAAGTGAAGTGTAGCAGTGAGGTTATGTCGCTTTGTGCCAGTTGAAACGGACATATATAATTGTCCTGCTGTATAGTAGATACACGAATACTCCGGTTGAAAAAGGAAAGACACATGGGTATATGATAAATTAAATATTTTATTTGATTTTACATCAGTTGTTTCTTTTTCTTTGTTTTTTAAATACATTTTGGTATGTTTAAATAACAATATACATCGTTTTTATAAATAGTAGTAAAAAATATACATACTTAATTATCTAGAAACACTACACACCCGATATACATATCATCGCTATAAATACACGCATACGCCCATACATAGATACATGCACATACATACACACACACGCATATATATATATATAATATTTATATACATGTTTATATATATATATGTATATGATATATACAATCATGTATATTTATATATATATAATATTCATATATATATATATGATATTTATATATATATATATATATATATATATATATATATATATATATATATATATATATATATAATATATATATACAATTATATATATTCATATATACATAATATTCATATATATATATAATATATGATATATGATATATATATATATATATATATATATGCATCCATACAACAGGAGGTAAAAGACAAGAGTGTTGAGATGAACTCTACGAATTTAAACAGTTGGTGGAACAGTGGAATTACGCGAAACATTATCTAACGTACACCTCGTTGACCCAGGCTACCTGAATTCCAACAATGGAATTATCGTTTATTGAAAAAAAAAAAAAAAGCTCATTTATTGTTTAAATGAAGAATTTAAAGCATTGAAGTGAAATAGTAGAGAGAGCGAGTGAGAGAGAGAGAGAGAGAGAGAGAGAGACAGAGAGAGGAACAGACAGACAGAGATATG
>NC_142957.1:12098311-12113311 GCF_046866305.1 Octopus bimaculoides | reverse complement strand
GTTCAGGGCGTTTAACAAACATGACGATCTCCTTGAATACAGGTTTGCAGCGTTCGTTGTCTTTGCAGACGGCTCTTTCGAAGACCCGCGGGAAGCGGTTATCGTCGACGTGCCGAACCCAATCCCATTGGCATTCGGCGAACCTATTCGCTTCGTCTTCACCGGTTGGTTCCAAGCCATCATCTTTTGCTTTCTTGTTGAAGAATAACAAAACATCTCTTGAGAATTTCTGCAAATCGAAAAAAGAAAAAAAGAAAATTAATTGTTTGCAACAAAAACAACAATTTCAAATACCACCAAGAACAACAACAACAACAACAACAACAATGATAATGATGATAGCAACAACAACAAACAGGATCATGTTGGATAAGATAATTCTTGTTAGGATGGTCATCACTGGAATGTCTTTGGTCATGGGTCTGCTGGATCAGGACTGCATTAGCGCTAAACAACAACGACAACGAGGGGAACCTTAGATAATGTAGCCGTAGATACACGATGTTTAAATCAAAGAGGATTCATAAGAGCTGGAACATCGTTGGTCATAGGTCTGGTGGATCAAGACTGGCCCAGGGTTAAAAGCATTACCGACAACAGCTAAAACGATTTTTGTTCATATGTTTTGCTTTTTTTTATCATACCCAATGCTTCGTGGAGGCGCAATGGCCCAGTGGTTAGGGCAGCGGACTCGCGGTCATAGGATCGCCGTTTCGAATCCCAGATCGAGCGTTGTGAGGGTTTATTGAGCGAAAACACCTAAAAGCTCCACGAGGCTCCGGCAGGGGTTGGTGGTGGCGAACCCTGCTGTACTCTTTCATCACAACTTTCTCTCACTCTGACTTCCTGTTTCTGTCTGTTGTACCTGTAATTCAAAGGGTCAGCCTTGTCACACTCTGTGTCACGCTGAATATCCCCCCCCCCCCCGAGAACTACGTTAAGGGTACACGTGTCTGCGGAGCGCTCAGCCACTTGCACGTTAATTTCACGAGCAGGCTGTTCCGTTGATCGGATCAACTGGAACCCTCGTCGTCGTAACCGACGGAGTGCCAGCCAACCAATGTATAAACAAAAATCAAAAAAAAAAAAAAAAGAACAACCGAATACTTACAACTATTTTCCCTTCTTTTTGTCTTTCGTCTGCGCTCCGTTTTTTAACACAAGCCGTCTGTATAGGGTTTACTTCAACATCGTAGGAGCAAATGTTCTTCTCACAGTTCTTCTTGAACAGCATATGCACATTTTTGGTCGATTGGTCGCACTCATCCTGCGAACTTCTATTAAAATCACACTGGACGTGGTAAACGACTTTCGGGTACCGCGCCTCGTTATAAGACCGCCGCACGATGGTCTTGCACGTGGTGTTGGACACCGGCTTCGATTCGCTGGCGTCCACGAGCGAGTCGTTCGTCACGAACACGGCACTCCGTGCCCGAGGAGCTTTGAACGAAGCGATGAACAGGTGGCCTACAATGGTGACGGATTCCCCTCCCCGGACGTTACAACAGCACGTGATCACGGCAATCCACAGGAGCAACTGCAACGAGAAGAAGAAAATGATAAATACAAAATCTAACTCTGTGTGTATGTGTGTGTGTGTTTGTCCTTTTATATATTTATACATACACACGCTAATACATGACTTATAATCCCCAATCTTGTTTATACAACGACTGGGGTATAATTAGCCGGTATACAGCCCTTACTCGGTATTACCTGTGTCTGTGGGTTTGGTTAAATCCAATACTCTCCTTAACCTTATATATATATATATATATATATATATATATATATATATATATATATATATATATATATATATATATATATAATATAATATGTGACAATTATTCGGTTGCCATAATAAGACTCCAAGTTTCGGATGTCCGGGCGGAAAACTGCTCCGGCATCTCGTCGGTTATCGAGGCAATCAAAAAAAAAATGCTTCCCTGCTGATGTGAATCTTTCTACGAAAATCAAGGAGAAAAGGGTATAACTACGGATAACAGCTTTGAAGACTTCAGCTTCTATACCCAGATTACAAATTCACATTCATACCATTGGTACACTCGGTTTTGTTAGTAAACATATAAGTGACAAACTCGAAAAGCTCGGATTTGCAGTAAAAAAGAATTCGTATAACTAACTCGCAGATTACAAATATAGTCTGTAAGAGGAACAATAAAGAAATGCAAAACTTTTCTTATTTTCAAAATGTGAATTTGTTTTCAAAGATGGCGCTTTGTATCTTTGTGAAGAACCCGCTTCGTCATTACAGGAAGACTTCAAATAATTAAAAATAGGAGAAAAACATACATACATACACACATATATACATACATACACACATATATACATACATGCATACATACACACATATATACATACACACATATATACATGGCTGCTGTCAGCTTGTAGAAAATTATCACCATCACTCACAAATTATTTTATTCTAGATCAGTGTGTCTCCACCAGGGCCCACATGACCTGTGGGGGTCCACATGACCTTTTGGGGGTCAATTTAAGATTTTGTTAAAATTCAAGTGCAATAAATTAGCTGTACTTCTACAAGGCATAAATTATTTTAACAATTTTTCATATACAATTCTTAATAGTATTTAATAACAAAGATAGGATTTTTTTGAACATCGAATATCCGTTAGGGTCCAGTAATGTACAATAGGAAACAGAGGGGCTCCATTCATAAAACATGTTTGAAAACAACTGGCTGTGAGCAATACCGTGCTGAAATTTGAAGCCTGTAACAACCCCGATAACACTGCAAAGTCAAGCAGTACAGAAAGAAACGCTTCTGTATTATTTGGTTTCTCAACAGGTCGGGTGTTATGTCAGAAGGTTTTTTTTCATGAGAGAAAGAGAGGTCGAAACCAAGGGTTGCCAACTTTTCTCACATGAGGACCTTTTTGACTGCTATTTTATTTTGGTGACCACCGACTAAGCCTTTCCATGCTTAAAAACTAGTTTTCTATAAACGTCTTTCATAATTCTTATTTTGTTTTTCATACATTCCCTTGTGTAGGCTGAACTATGGAAAATGTTAGAGAAAGAAACCCAGCTGTTTCTTGCAATACATATCAATACATACATCTAAAGCCAAATATTTTCAGGGAGCCTTAAAATGCTATTGTAGATCACCAATTCACGATTTTGTTACGTGGCCCCCTCCCCAAAAAATTTGATTGGGACTCTCAGGGGCCATAATGGATCCCAGTTGAGAACCACTAGTCTAAACAAAGAATAGGGGTCTCTCTCACTACCATTCTGTTAGATAGACGTTGATTTCTCGTTAACATCCATGCGTGGTGTCAGTGTGAGAAACAAAAAAGAATGAATTCGCTCTTGGCTAACATTTTCCTCTGATCACCAGATGTTTACAAGAAAGCAACAGTATTTTTCAGAGACCAACAATTAAAAAAAAAAAAAAAAGACGAGAGCGCTTCCTGTTTCCTGCTTCAAGCATTTTTCGAATGTATACGAATGGCCTTGGGATTTTTCCATTTGTACTATAATACATATATATATATATATATATATATATATATATATATATATATATATATATATATATATATATATATATATATATATATATATATATATATATATATATACATACATACATACATATACATATATATATGTATGTGTATATGTGTGTGTGTGTGTATGTGCGTGTATGTATCTATGTATGTATGTTTGTATCCAAAGTAATTGTTTTGTTTACTTCTTGCGACAATGTAAGCTTCGTGGAGGAAACTAAGGACTGAAGATTAGCGCAGCTGTCTTGTACTCGTTTCTGCATACGTCATGAGCTTCAGCTTGTTATGAACCAATTGTAGTCTATATTCCACATGTTCAACCTTTTATATGCATGTATGTTACAGACAAAAATGTAAATTTCGGTCGAGGTGTAGCTGAGAAAACAAACATACTTTGGAAGCGTCGAATGTGTTGGTTTACAGTCGAAAGACGCCTGTTGTTATTTCTTGTTGTTTGTATTCGTAATTGTGTACCATGTTCTCTGTTTTTTTTTGTTTGTTTGTTGATTTGTTTATTTTGTCTTTGTTGCCGTACACATTCGCTAGCTTTCTTACAAACGGGTCTAATGCTCTTAGCTTAGCTTAGACTTTTTTGGGAGGCGACCAGATCGAACCATCTCATGTGTAACTGTCCGAAATTGTCGTGACTTCTGGGACTTGACTGATGAAAGAAAGCCAAGAATGACCCGTCCTTTGTATCGTCTACCTGTCCGAACGTTTTAATGCCCTCTATTGCGTTTTTGCTCCATTTATATATATATATATCTGTGTGTGTGTACAGGGTGACCCAAAAGTAGGTTTACAGTTATTCAACTATCTCTTTCGCATTCATATATTAACAGTTTAGATCTTAATTATAAAAAAAAATATGAAACTATTATTCCATGCTAATTTAGTTAATCGTCAGATTTTTTCTGCTCTTAAAAGGATTTTACCCTTTATATATGTAGTTCAGGATTTACATGTTGAAAAAATATATCTTTCGACTTGTTCAGAAATTGAAATGTCTTGAAAGAAATTTTAAGTGACTACGTTTATAAATGTAAACTTACTTTTGGGACATATATATATATATATATATATATATATATATATATATATATATATATATATATATATATATATATATAGATAGATAGATAGATAGATAGATAGATAGATATACATGCACAAAGTCTGACGAACGTCTCTTTAAATAGGGCGTTTAAAAATATGTATAGTTTGTCTCTTTCACACGCACACACACACACACACACACACGTCCACGACATAGCAAGAGACGCGCGGGTACGTCTTAGTTACGAAGCAGTCTTCTCATAAAAGCACAGCCCCGGGGGTGGGCGTCACGTCACATCACCGTCAAAACTCTTGTGATCATGTGACCTTGATGAAATGCGCATTCGCTCGTAAATTCTTCGTGTGAAGTTTCTGGTGGAAAAGGGAGAGATCGTGACATGTGACAGGCGGCGGGTGGATAGAGGGTGACAGGTAGAAGAACACTCAAGTGTCTAGTAAGGGAAAAAAAACGAACGTTTTCTTCAGCGGACGCCCTCTGCATATGGAGCACATAGTTAAGTGCAGTTTATTTTTGTACTTAAGCTGGCGAATCGGGAATATTTCTTTCGATTTTTGATTAGTAGTGAGTACATTTGGGGAGGTGTTCATGTGTGTGTGTGTTAGGGATGAATTGGCTGCTATTTCTAGCTAACTAAGACGATCACATTGAAGCACGTTTGCTGGGTGATTATACACACATATATACATACACAGGCACATGTGTGTTTATGTATATATATATATATATATATATATATATATATATATATATATATATATATATATATATATATATATATTTATATATATATATATATATATATATATATATATATATATATATATATATATATATATATATATATATATATATATATATATATGCAGATAACTGTGTATGTATGTACGTGCACACACATACACACATATATGTAAAAATACACATATATGGATGTATGTATGTATATACGTATATGTATTAATATGTATGTATGTATACAAGTATGCATGCATGTTTATATGTGTGTATATATGTAAGTATATATTTATATATGCACGTATGGTTGTGTGTATGTGTGGGTATATAAAACCAATTAGAGTGATAGATGTATACAGGTGTTGTGTCGTGATTGTGAACGTAGTCAAAAGAGCGGCAGGTGTAAATTGAAAATCCACGGTTGGTTGGGCATGGTTGGGTTTCAAAGTATGCGGTGAGATGACGAACAGCTCACTTATATATATCTATATCTATGCAATTACATACAAACATGTGTGTGTCTGTGTGTGTGTATATATATATATATATATATATATATATATATATATATATATATATATATATATATATATATATATATATACCACTCATGTCTAGAAACTAAGGTTGGGGGTAAACAAGGGCATGCTCCCCGTAGAAAATCCAGCTCCCAAAAAGCCTCATGATAGCAAAGGAGAATGAACACAAGCCAGCCCAATGGTTGGGCTGGGCTACACCTGACTACCCCGGTTGCTATGGCATTGAGGTAGATCTGCACTCTCCCCCTCATTAACGGAGACAAAATCCGAATAGATAGATAGATAGATAGATAGATAGATAGATAGATAGATAGATAGATAGAAAGATAGATAGAAAGATAGATAGATAGATAGATAGATAGATAGATAGATAGATAGATAGATAGATAGATAGATATACATATATGTACACACATATATATTTAAATATATACACTCACACACACACACATGCACATACCTATGTCTATTGGCGTTTTCATGTTTTTGAAGTTTTGCAAAAGAAAGAAAAACTTGAATGTGTCAAGTAGCTCGCTGTCCCGTTGAAAGCAGGAGCGGCTCATTGATAAATATTTGTATTATAGTAGTGTGGCGGTGGAAGGGGTGAACGGGTGGGCGTTCTTTGCTTCGGTCGGTTGACCTATTCTAAAAATAGCATCTGGATCCAACGTCAACACTTTACACTAAACTACCGTTTTATTAAGAGTAAAAATGAAAAGACGAATGGTGTATTGCAAAATGTCATCGCTGGTGTGTTTGCGTATGTGTGCGTGCATGTGTGTGCTTGTGTGTGTTTATAAATATATATGTGTGTGTGTGTGTGTGTGTGTGTGTAATAGGTGCAGGCGTGGCTGTGTGGTAAGAAGCTTGCTTTCCAACAACATGGTTCCGGATTCAGTCCCACTGCGTGGCACATCGACCATTTTCTACTTGGGCTAGGCTTCAAAATAAAATGATAAGTCCTAGGGTTTATTTGTTCGGCTAAAGACCCTTCAAGCCGGTGTTCCAGCGTGGTCGCAGTCAAATGACTGCAACAAATAAAAGATTACAAGAATGTATGTATGTATGTATGTATGTATGTATGAGTGTGCGTGTGTGTGTGTGTGTGTGTGCGCGCGTGCATGTGTGTGTATATTTGAGTGGTGAATAGATGTTTATGAATGTAGTCAGTCTGATGAAGGCGGTCTAATTGAAACTGCGAAGTTACTTTCAAAATGTTCCTTGTAAAAAGAAAGTATTCTCGCACACACACACACACACACACACATTCACACACACACGTGCATCCGCATATTTATGCATAGGTATATTTATATTTTCGAGTGTGTATGTGTACAGGTATTTTAATGTACGTATGTTTGTATAATATATATATATATATATATATATATATATATATATATATATATATATATATATATACATGCATACATGCATACATACATACATATATTAGTGTGTGGTGGTGGGAGATGGGATGGTCTCTAATGGAACCCTTTTAACGATAGGAGTGCTAGCTAGTTCAGCAGCTGAATTGATCGTAACAATAACAACATCAATAGCGACAACAACAACAACAACAACAAGGATCAAGACTAGGAATAACAACAACAACAACAACAACGACGGCAACATTTTTCCACGACTGCGACATCAGTTCCAAACCTACATCATGACCATCGTAACTATTCCTCATCAATTTACCAACACCAAATCATCGTCATCGTCATCATCATCATCATCATCATCATCATCATCATCATCATCATCATCTGTGTTGTTATCATCGACGTCATTGTCACAAACGCCATCGTCGTCATTCTCCTCCCCACCACCACCACCACGATCGTCATCATCGTCATCATCGTCTCGTCGCTAATTTCTTCAAATGGAAACAAAAACAAAAAAAAATTAAAACAACAACAAAGTCGATCTTCCACGGTTTCCAGTGGTGAGCATTCAGGGACGGTCACGGTTGGAATGCTTTCGATCATAAGTCGCTAACCTGGGACCAACCAACAATGACACATACACACAACAAAAACAACAACAGTAACGAAATCGGCTCTACCCCCTTACAGCATTATATAGTGCTGTTCATGGTTGAGTATCTCGCAGCTATATTTTCGATGACTGTGAAACACTCCGGTAGAGTTAGCTGTACATCTGGTCAAGTACTCCGCAGACACTTGTACTTTTTAGTGAGCGTGTGTCTTTGAGATACGTCCATGCATAAACACACCATATTTTATACTTGTAAGAAGTTTTGCACATTTTTATTGTTCCACTTAGAGATTGCATTTCTAATGTGCGACACAGTTGGTTGATTACTGTTACTGGTAAACCTAGCTTATCCAGGTTGTCACTTGGGCATTTAATCCTAAGACGAAGCGCACCGAAACTAATAAGAAATAAACGGTAAACGATCACATGATACAGGATGCACCATGCCTCTTTCACTAATGCATTTTCCAGGTGACCCTTTCGTCGCGAACAGTCATAGAGACCGGCTCCGTTCTCCTGTCCTTGACCCAGCGTAAAATCCCAGGCGTAACACCTGCAGGGAGTTAAGAGTTCTAGCAAGCATCTGATTGGCGCTTTATTTTCTCGAAGTGAGGGTAATGTAGGAATTAAAGAAAGGAAATAGAGGCTGTTGTCATAATTGATTTAACACTTCGACAAAGAGCAGACACAACAGAGAAAACACTCAACAAGCAGCAGACACAACAAATGGAAACAGATACATTTAAGTACGTCTCTAAGTCCCTTAAAAGACAATAATGATCTTTAAAATCCGTAGACGTCCGAGATGGTTTTAAGGAGAGGCATATATATATATATATATATATATATATATATATATATATATATATATATATATGCTTGCACTTTCGTTTCTTTGAAGGATTCATCGGGAATGTTTTCGTTTTCTTTTACAGGAAATTCATACCTTCAGTCTATAAGTTAGCTGGAAAAAGGAATCTGGAGTTGAGTTAGTTTTCTTTGATCTTGGAAAGGTGTTTTGGGATTCTAATCTATCTATCTATCTATCTATCTATCTATCTATCTATCTATCTAACAAGAGGATGGAATGAACAGGCTTTAATCACAAATCACAACAATCGTTTCTGTGCATTAGTAACACCTGCTAGATGCTGAGTTCTCAATGTTATGCATTTCATCATACAAATATTATATAAATATGATTCAGCAGTAACTGTGTACTCGCACGTCATCGGGTGAGTGGCTCTCAAAGCACTGCTTTATTTATGATTGCAGAAAAGAACATGGTTCTTGACTTGTATTTCAATTGTTAGATATGTTTCAATTTTCGGCAACGCATGACATCACACTACAGATGCAACCAGCCAGTAGATGTACCCTATAGGCCCAGCATGGTGAGCAAACATGTCGTCAGACTGTTAGACAGGAAATACATATACACATATTGAGAAGTAGGTCACTCACTCGCATTCCAAAGGACCTAGAGCAGCTGAGGCAGCTCATCTGAGAGAAAGCAACTCCATACAATTCCTGTATCCTGACAACCACTGGGCTCGCTCCACTTGTTGCACCAAACCAATACAAATTTACAGGACGAGATAGTGGAAGAGGCTCTGCACAAACTGTACCCACCATAATGGGGTAATTTATTGTGTTTAAAAAGTCAAAGGTGATAAACCTTGACAGAAAATCGGGAGTAATTGACCCTAAGGCAAATACGTACAGTTACTGAACCAACATCGGACTCTCTTGCCGTTCCATAGATACTGTCAATGTATTAACGTGTCATTCCTTCGTGGTATATCCATGAGTGGAGAGGTGGTACGTGAATTTGGGGATCGGCACTTGTTTCTGTCTGGAAACAGCCCAGCTACAGCAAAGGTGGTTAAATTAGTATCTCTGTAATACCGTCTACTACGGTGAAAAAGGCCAACGATAAAAGACAAAGTGAGGGGACAGTGTGGACTTCTGATCAGAGATCGATGTACGTTTGTGAACGAGTACATAACAAGTTAGTTTATAGGAACAGAGGATGTTGCAGTAGTGGTATGACAGACTGAGGAGGGACACAGCGTCGACTGTGGGTTCCAGAGTCTGTAGTTCGTTGGTGAGAGAGACTTTACCTGTCAGGAGTGTGGTGCATAATTAGTTAGCCCATAGGATTAGAAGATGTTGTTATAGCGGAATAACAGACAAGGAGCGGGCACAGTGAAGAGGTGATTTGAAGTTGTGATTTGAAGGAATATTGGCTGTTATTTCTAGCAGATCTACGTACCACATAGACCTATATACTTTCTAGCTTGCTCGATTCTCAAACCATCATTCTATGATCGTCTTGCTAAACAAAAGTACACCGGATAATGTAATCCAAGATAAACTGCTTCAAGAAGAAGAATAAGTCGGGATGGTCACGGTGGGAACTTAGAGTATTGTTAGGTCGGGAATGACCGAGGGTTAAATAACGACAACACATACAAATATGAACCCAAGTAATTATAGTATATGTATATATGTAGGTGGGTATGTGTGTGTGTATGTATATGTGTGTGTGTATATACGCACGTCATATGTAAATATATTACATTATATATGCATACAAAAACTAGTGTTTACACTTTTTCCCACACCTACAACGAAAGGACAAAACTAGTCATCACACGTGTGTGTGTGTATATATATATATATATATATATATATGTATGTATGTATGTGCGATATGCGAGTATATGATGGTGCTGTATATGTAATATGTATGTATATTTACAAATACAGGTGCGTTTATAAATATGCATGTATGTATGTATGTATGTATGTATGAAGGATAGAGAGAAAAATGGAATGAAGAAAGAAAAGAAAGAAGAAAGGCGAGGAAGATAGACAAAATGGAAGGGGTGGGGCTGAGAGCGGTAAGAAAAGATAATGTAAAGATGGAGAGAAAATGGAAGTGAGACAAGCGAACGAATAACGAGTAAGATGAGACATGAGTGTGAATGAGAGGAGGTGAGTGAGAAACAGAAATAGAGAGGGAGAGGGAGAGAGAGAGAGAGAGTGAGAGAAGTAGGTGTATGATGTAACATGACCCTCAGGTTTCACTTCGTATAAGGCCTGCTAGAAATAACTGCTAAACTGCCTTCAGATCATTGAATGAATGGTAAGCAGAGATGGGTAGCTAGATAGATAGATAGATACATGAATAAAAAAAAGGCGTGGCCCCTGCTAGAAATAACAGCTAAATCTCCTACAAATCATCGAATGATAGATAGATAGATACAGGTACTGATAGAGAGATAGAGGAAGAAGGCTTAAGATGTGACAGTACTAAGGGGTTTCAGTTACTATGAGACCTGCTAGAAATAACAGCCAAATTGGCCCCAAATCATTGAATGGCAGAGGCTGACAGTTAGTCAGAAAGTCAGAGGGGCAGACAGGAGCAGACAGAATGACATACGATTAGAGAGAGACAGCGTGAGATCTGCTGGAAATAATAGCTAAATCTCCCTCACGTCAAATAAATGTAATATAGCTTAAAAGACAGACAAAGAATAAAAAAAGAGTGAGAAAGAAAGAGTGAGAGAGGGAGCGAGAAAGAGAGGGAGTGGAGAGAGAGAGAGAGAGAGGAAGTGGAGAGAGAGAGAGAGAGAGAGCGACAAGGAGTGTTTATATACAAGTTAGAATGGTTACAAAGGAAAAATATATATATTTACATGGGTATGTTTACACAGGCATCTTAAATAGATACATTATACATACATGTGTAAATATATACGTCTGTCGACAAATACACACACATATACATACACTGTATATATATTTAAATACAGTGTATATATATATATATATATATATATATATATATATATATATATATATATATATATATATATATATATATTTATATATATATATATATATATATATATACCGGTGGAGGGAAGCAGACAGACACCAGACACTTGTACTAAGCCTTCAGCTGTGTGTATGTGTGTATAATTGTTTAATATACATACATACATACACTCACAAGCTCATATATGCATTCCAGGACTCCAGACAGGCAGCCAGCCGGAACCTTATAAAGTTAGCAGTGTGTGTATATATATATATATACATACATACATACACAGCCGTACTCATACATACCGGGACCCCCGCTGACGAGGTACTGCCAACCAGCCAGATAAGGGCCTTGCGAAATCAGCTGAGTGTGTATATACACATATGTGATATAAATTAATATAAACGCACACGCACGCGCACACAGAAACACATCCACACACATACGGAGTCTCTTGACGGACACACAGACGCACAAACATCCAGCCAGACAAGCAAACACATATTCATCCCGGGGTCCCAGACAGATATATAGACAAAAATAGAGAGAGAGAGAGAGAGAGAAACTTGTATAGTTAGCTCCGTATATATAAACATGCATATATATATATATATATATATATATATATATATATATATATATACACATACACACATTTATGCTAATGTATAAGGTCCCCTGCGATATAGACAACCAGGGACATACTGAGTGAGATGTGTGTGTGTGTGTGTGGCTGTGTGGTAAGTAGCTTGCTTGCCAACCACATGGTTCCGGGTTCAGTCCCACTGCGTGGCACCTTGGGCAAGTGTCTTCTACTATAGCCTCGGGCCGACCAAAGGCCTTGTGAGTGGATTTGGTAGATGGAAACTGAAAGAAGCCTGTCGTATATATGTATATATATATATATATATGTGTGTCTGTGTGTGTGTGAGTGCGTGTGTTTGTGTGTCTATGTTTGTCCTCCCACCATCTCTTGTCAACCGATGGCCAAAAGATTCTGATTAAATAAGCACTTGGCTTACAAAGAATAAGTCCTGGGGTCGATTTGTTCGACTAAAGGCGGTGCTCCAGCATGACCCCAGACGGGTACCCAGACATAAACACACTGCTAGCAGACAGACCCCTGCGTAATCACCTTCCACACACATACATACACACATACATACATACATACATACATACGTACGTACATGCATATATACATACATGCATACGTACATACATACGTACGTACCTGTATATATACATGTAAGTAAATATATGTGTATATGTGTGTGTGTGCGTGTATAGACAAGCATACACACAAAACAGCCACAGTTAGCTAAGTATACGTATACATCCATCCATACATACATACATAAATGCACACATACATGTATATACATACATATACACGCATAACAAGACCCTTGGCAGACGAGCAACGAACCAGCCAACAAACCAGCCAGCCATCCACTTGTACAGTCAGCTGTCCTGTAACTTACATCATATCCCATTCCGTGAGTGGATGGATTAAGAAGGGGGCGCAAGAGAAATAGAGAGAGGGGCGGAGATGGAAGGGGAGGAGACGAAAGAAGAGCAGTTGAAACAGAGAGAGAGAGAGAGAGAGAAAGAGACAGAGAGATGGGGAGATTTGCAATGAATGAATGTTGTTACCGGCTTTTATGACTAAACGTGTAACTGTGTATATATATATATATATATATATATATATATATATATATATGTGTGTGTGTGTGTGTATATGCGTATGTATATATGTATATGCGTATATGTATATGTACACACGTACCCGTACATATATTTGTGTAGTGTAAAGGATGTTATATGATATGTGTATTATACACACACATACACACATATACCCACATGTGGATATATGTGTGTATATATAACTATAAATGTATGTTTATGTATGTGTGCGTGTGTGTGTATATGTGTGTGTGTCTGTATACATCTATAAAGCATATCTTTTGCATCATCTATTTTTTTTCCCAAAATTGTATATGTATCTGTATATACATGCACAACACATACACATAGGTGTATATATGTATGTATATATGTGTATGTATTATATATATATATATACATACATATATATAAATATATATATATATATATATATATATATATATATATATACACTTACGTATATACATACATATGTATATATATACATGCATACATATATATCTACACACATACACAACACATACATGCACACACACACATATATATACACACATACACATACACTCACACATATATATGAATATATATATATATACATATAAATATATATTTATATATATCATACTCACATAGAAAGAAAGAAAGAAAGAAAGAAAGAATAAAAGAAAAAAAAGCAGAGAGAGAAAGAGTGATATATATATATATATATATATATATATATATATATATATATATATATATATATATATATATGGATTTAGATATTAACAGGTAAAAATCCTCAATCTATGAACATTAGTCCGACAAAATGTATTTTGTTTCGCCAATGGCTCAACTCCTGGACTTTACGCTGGATACTTTAGTCTTAAGTCGC
This sequence comes from Octopus bimaculoides, assembly GCF_046866305.1. Taxonomy (NCBI): domain Eukaryota; kingdom Metazoa; phylum Mollusca; class Cephalopoda; order Octopoda; family Octopodidae; genus Octopus; species Octopus bimaculoides. The sequence goes on along the minus strand of NC_142957.1, from coordinate 12,098,988 downwards.
CGAAAGTAGCTTTTTTCGGAGTTTGTCAATCGTCGCAACACACACACACACACACACACACACGAATGGGTATAAATACACACGTACATATGTATATATATATATATATATATATATATATATATATATATATATATATATATATATATATATATATATATATATATATATATATATATAAATATATATATGCGTGCACCAGGTTATTTCTTGGAGCTAAACCGTTCCCAAATCGAAGAGTTCTTTACAGTTTTCGTTCTGAGGAAATCCGGAAAAACAAATGGGTATATTTTTTTTTTTTAGATTTCCAATAAATATTTCATTTTCCACTTTTTTTCTTGAGATTCAGTACTCCTTTTCTTGGCATCCAGTACACTCCTTGTTCGCACTCTTCTGCCTTACACTTGAGTGTGTGTATGTATGTATGTATGTATGTATGTATGTATATATACACACACACACATATATGTATATATATATATATATACATACATATACGTACACATAAATATACATACACATACATATACATATATATATATATATATATATATATATATATATATATATATATATATATATATATATATATATGAACACGTACAAGAGATTTTGGCAATCGCAACGGCATGCTAGAGGCAACAGTCAAAATCTCCTCTAACTTTAACATCTTTAAA
>NC_142957.1:12085811-12088311 GCF_046866305.1 Octopus bimaculoides | reverse complement strand
AAAGACGTTCCATTTGTGACCATCCCGTCTTATATTCAGACGCTATGTATCTATGACTACTTTATCTAACTCCTTGTTGTTGTAGTTGTTGTAGTGGCATAAAACTAGGTCAGACGTTCCATTTGTGACCATCCTGTCTTTTATTCAGACACTATGTATCTATGACAACTTTATCTAATTCCTTGTTGTTGTGGCATAAAACTAGGTCAGACGTTCCATTTGCGACCATCCTGTCATTTATTCAGACACTGTGTATCTAGGACTACATTAAGTAATGTGAACTTCTTTGTTGTTTCAATTATTGTTGTTGTTGTTGTTGTTTAAAACTTGATCCAGCAAACTTAAAATCAAAGGCGCTCCAGCTGTGACCATCCAGCCTTTAATACAGCTAATGTATCTAGGACATATATATATATATATATATATATATATATATATATATATATATATATATATATATATATATATATATACAGGATACGGACGCTATTCGTTCGCAACTTTCTACTGCTAATTTTACGCAATACTTTCATTATTGCTGTCTTTCTTTTTAGAAATAGTAAATCGTTTTTGCTTTATTGTTTTTGCAGAATAATTCACTTGGGAAAATTTTGAAAACCCCCTCACCCCACCCATCCACCTAATTTGTGGAAGTGCCATGGTGTTCTCCTTGGAATCCCCGACGGAAGCACAAACAAGGATATTTCAAACTTTCTCAACGTCAGCAGAAATGTCGGTGAGACAAATTCAGAAAACAACTGGAAAAATTCAGGATTCGACTACTAAGTGACAACACAAATGAAAGTCCACGATAAACGATTTGATGTCATCAGAACGCTGCAATTCGTCGCTGAAATCCAGGAGATCATCAGCAATGATCCCAATATGTCGATGCATGCTTTTGCACGGGACAAAAGGGTGGATGAAAAGCTTATGGGGACATTCGCTATTTTTCATACAAGATAAGGAAGGGAGAATTTCTGTCCAAAGTGATGCAAGAAAAACGACTCAAGCTGACCCACAAGTTGAAATACCCGCTGAGACCAGACATGTTGTGGTTCTTCTCCGACGAGAAGGATTTCTTACAAGACTAGAAGATCAGAACAACAGGTGGCTCGCTGTCTCATCCAAGGACGTGCTCACAATCATGGAGACGAAACGTCCAGCGACAGCCGTGGTCAGTAATGAAAGTGACCTCATGCCATCACACTTCTTCCCAGGCTGAACACTGATTTGTTGTTGGCACTCCATCGCTTACGACGTCGAGGGTTCCAGTTGATCCGATCAACGGAACAGCCTGCTCGTGAAATTAACTCGCAAGTGGCTGAGCACTCCACAGACACGTGTACCCTTAACGTAGTTCTCGGGGGGATATTCAGCGTGACACAGAGTGTGGCAAGGCTGACCCCTTTGAATTACAGGCACAACAGAAACAGGAAGTAAGGGTGAGAGAAAGTTGTGGTGAAAGAGTACAGCAGGGTTCGCTACCATCCCCTGTCGGAGCCTCGTGGAGCTTTTAGGTGTTTTCGATCAATAAACACTCACCACGCCCGGTCTGGGAATCGAAACCGCGATCCTATGACCGCGAGTCCGCTGCCCTAACCACAGTGCCATTGCGCCTCCACTGAACACTGATGTCTGTATTCTAAATGAGGTGGTGGAGCTCTGGATCGCTCAGGAAGCTGAAGGGAGGCAGTACATGTAACAGCAAAATCCTACTCCCTTCCGCATCAGCTGGGAGGACCAGGTCTGACAATCGGAGGATTTTTTCGGTCACACAACACCTGAAATTTGACCTCCAAACTCACCTGACTGCAGCCCTTTCGACTCCCTTGTGTGGGGCGCGGTGGAAAGAGAGAGCAACAAATTCGGCTGCAACACGTTGCACGAGAAGAGGGCCAGAGCATTACCAGAGCATTCAGTTCAGGGGCCTGAAACGGCAGATATAGACGGGGTCGCTTGGGGGCTGTCATCGAGGTTAAAGGCGGGTTGAAGGAGTGAGATCGACAGAACATGTCTTGAAGACAAACTGACCCAAAGTTGACGAATATCGCCCCCAAATATAAAAAGAAGTTTTTTTACTGAGGCAGTCTGCCCGAAGCTATGGTAGAAGACGCTTGACCAAGGTGCCACGCAGTGGGACTGAACCCGGAACCATACGGCTGGTAAGCAATCTCCTTACCACACAAGCACTCCTGCGCCTATATATATATATATATATATATATATATATATATATATATATATATATATATATATATATATATATATATATATATATATATATATATATATATATATGTATATTCTCCCATATATATATATATATATATATATATATATATATATATATATATATATATATATATATATATATATATATATATATATATATATATATATATATATATATATATATATATATATATATATATACATATATATATATACATATATATATATACATATATATATATATATATATATATATATATATATA
>NC_142957.1:12075811-12080811 GCF_046866305.1 Octopus bimaculoides | reverse complement strand
GAAATATCAGCCAAATGTTCCTGAAATCACACCCTACTGTCTTATGTATGTATGTATGTATGTATGTATGTATGTATGTATGCATGCATGTATGTATGTGTGTGTATACATGCATGTATGTGTGTGTGTGTATGTATGTATGTATGTATAAGACATTGAAAAAGAACTCTACATGGTTGCTAGACCTGCTAGAAATATATATATATCGAAGTTAAACAGAATTTTGAGAAGCTGACTGTCTTCATACAGCGAACGATTTAGTAATGATCACTGCTACGAATGCGAGTAAGCAACCAAAATACAAGGAGTGGAACGGGTGGAATATAGACTTACAATTGTTTCATAACTGGCTGAAGCTCGTTACGTAAGTAGTAAGGAATACAAACCAGCTGAACTGAAATTAGTTGTTTTATTGAAGTTTACATTGCCGCAGGAAGTAAACAAATATTTCAGACATCTCTCTCTCTCTCTCTCTCTCTCTCTCTCTCTCTCTCTCTCTCTCTCTCTCTCTCTCTCTCTCTCTCTCTCTCTCTCTCTCTCTATATATATATATATATATATATATATATATATATATATATATATATGCAAGAGTAAGCACATAAATGTGAAACAAGGCGGAAAAAAAGAGAATTCAAATACCAGAGGTAGAGTAATGTTTTATAGAAATGCAGCAGAAATATCACATAAACTGTTACTCAGAGTTTCACGTTCCCGTTCGTCGGACAGTTTTGTTATATATATATATATATATATATATATATATATATATATACATACATATATACTGTATACATTTTAGAAATACTTCAGGCAGGAAACAGGAAACTAACTAACATTTTTTTCAAATTGATGATCTCTCAAAAATGGAGTTGTTTTGTCGTAAACATCTGGTGAGCAAAGAGGAACAACAAAATCATTCCTGCTAGGTTTCATTCAGACACACACAAACATCTGCACGTTGGCGCTGTGTGTATGTGTGAAACATAACGAAAATCGGTGCTAGTTTGGCGCGTGATTTGCAAGGGAGATTACTGTAGATTGCTTTTTAGTATACAAATATTCTTACAATGTGATCAGCGACGAAATGAAGGCAGTTGCAATTTTAGAAGAAACCTGCACTAAATTCACATCCTGCCATAAGAAAAAGAAACGTGCCGCTTAGAAATGTGAGCTACAATTGAAAGGGAGATTACGTGACTTTACTTTTTAGATTACTTCGTGTTAGTGGTACTTTCAGTATGATCTACATGAGCAAATTTACTCTGGTGGGTGGTCTCTATGCTTATCTTAATTGCTGTATGGTTTTTTTTTATCATTGAAATAGTAAGAATTAAAAAAAAAAAACATATACAATGTTAAGCATGTACAAAATAGTTTAAAGAGTAACCTAAAGTGAACTCCCTTGTAGATCACACACCAAAATAGCACCTAAAACTTTGTGCGGTCCATAGCAAGCCTGCTTGGTATGGAGGGCGGTTTTTGTTGGAAAACCCTGCAGGACGAGAAACATAACCCCTCAAAGTGCAGATGAACCTAGAAGGATCAATAGTTATTCAACAGATGGGAATGAAACACCTCTGGTCTTTGTTTCGACCTCTCTCAAGGAGAAGAAAACTCCTGAAATATCACCCGGCCTGTTGAGAAATCAAATAATACAGAAGCGTTTATATATATATATATATATATATATATATATATATATATATATATATATATAAATATATATATATATATATATATATATATAAATTAAGGTACTCAGAAATCTGGATGTTTGTACATTTATAGATTTTTATTAATGTCACATGTTTTATAAATTAAATAAACCGCTTTTCACCTAATCATGTAGGATTTTCAAATTTTGATATTTTGAAAATCCTACATGATTAGGTGAAAAGCGCTTTATTTAATTTATAAAACATGTGACATTAATAAAAATCTGTAAATGTACAAACATCCAGATTTCTGAGTACCTTAATTTTTTTTCTATATAATTTATGTACATCACCTCCAAACCTTCCAATATATATATATATATATATGTTTATATGTGTTCATATGGGTGTATGTATGTGTGCAACTGTTTTAGCTGTTATTGGTAATGTTGTTTGACCCTAAGTCAGTCTTGATCCAGTAGACCTATGATGAAAGATGTTCCCGCTATGAGAAATCCTGTCTTTTATTCAGACACCGTGTATCTAGGACTACATTATCTACAGTGCTTTCCCTTGTTATTGTTTAGCCCTAGTACCGTCCGTATCAAGCAGACCTATGATCAACGGTGCTCCAGGGATAAACATCCAAACAAGGGTTACCTTATCCGACATGGTCCTTATTGTTGTTGTTGTTGTTGTCGGTGATGGTGTTGGTAGTGATGTTTGGTATTGTTTTTGTTGCAAACAGTTTTCTTTTCTTTTCTTTCGATTTGCAGAAGTTCTCAGAAGCAGTATTAAAATTCTTCAACAGAAGAACAACTGATTCTGGCCTGGAACCAATCGGTGAGGACAGGGCCAACTCTTTCGCCGAATGCCAATCGGATTGGGTTCGGCATATCGACGATAACCGCTTCCCGCGGGTGTTCGAAAGAGCCGTCTGCAAAGACAACGAACGCTGTAAACCAGTATTCAAAGAGATTGTTATGTTTGTTAAATGCCCTGGAAATGCTTGTATGGGAAACTATTGCAATTATGAGCCAAAACTCTATAATGGAACAGTGGCTTGTGTTTTGAGATGAAATTTGGACGGAAGTGGAAAGGTTACTGGCCAGGAGGAACATGCAGCGGTTCATAGCCACAATTTCGAAATCAATTCAACAGCCCCAACGGCTGCCCTCTTGAGATTTGGCGGTGCGGTTAGTACTAACCGCAGTAACAATTCTACTTCCGGCCGCCCGCTTTTTTTTTCTTCTCAAATCGGAATTTGCAGAACCGCAACACAAGAAATAGCTTCTCAACAACAACGAGTAGGCCGACAAAATGTTCGAAATCCAGACGGAAAAGGAGGAAGAAGACGAACTGGAGGAAATCGAAACAAATGGAGCAGAGAAGAAGGAAAGAGAGAAGACGGAGATGCCGTAGTGGATGCCATAACGATCGTCGAAGCAGAAAGAGAAGAGAAGGCACAGAAAGAGTACGAGAAAAAGAAGAAAGAATAAGAAGGAGAAAGGTGGTGGTGGTGGGGAGGTAGGAGAGTGGGAAAAAGGAAGTGGCGGTGGAGGAGGAAAGGACATAGGGAAGACAACATCATGAGAATGTCCTGCCCTATCCCATGTCTTTCTTTTGTGAAGTTATGTATGAGCGGCGTTGAATTAGTTTGGCTTTGCGTATATGTATGTGTGTGTGTGACTATATATATATATATATAGAAATATATATATATATATATATATATATATATATATATATATATATATATATATATATATATATATATATATATATATATATATATATATATATATATATATATTTATATATATATATAAATTCAATAATAGGATGAATTCTTGTAAAAGGATTCATCAAGTAGCTAGCGTGAAAAAAACCTCGTAAGGGAAAAAATCCATCATTTATTCCCCAAAATATATTTATTTATATAAGGGCATTACTATACATATATATATACATGTAAATGTAGATGTACATATATATATATATATATATATATATATATATATATATATATATATATATGTACAAATATGTACATACACACACACATACTTCGTCAACATCCATTGAGAAGGTAGCAAAAGTAACGAAAATTTTGGAAGAAAAAATATAAATAATAAATGAGACGAAATCTTCTATGTATATATATATATATATATATATATATATATATATATATATATATATATATATATATATATATATATATATATACTGTATATACAACAAGAAATAATATTTGTCTCGTCTAATAGAAACAAAAGGGCTTATAGAACTGCAAAAGAAGTCCTCAAATATAAATGAGAAGATAAAGAAGCATTGGTTATAGAACAAACCCTGTTTTATGTCCCCTTGATGGGGTCTCTAATTACTAATGCAATTTATAAGGATGAGGATAATTTAGATAAGTTTTATATAGGTAGGACGGTAAATTTTAAGGCTAGGTATCGTACCCACATGATCTCGTTTTCAAATGAAAAATACTGTAGCTCTACCACGCTTGCATCTTATATATACGATCTAAAGAGGAATAATGAGAGTTATTCTCTGGAATGGTCCATTATTTCGAGAGACCCTTACTTCAGAGTAAATATAAATAAGTGTAAGTTGTGTGTAAAAGAATTCTTTGTCATCCTTAAGTCTTTCGGGCCAAAATCTTTGAATAAATTTACTGAGGTGATCCCTTTTTGCAACCATAGGTTTTCGTCCACCTTTTTGAAAGTTTATAGAAATAAAATTAGATATGATAAAATTGTTTAACGTTACGGGGATTTGAAACCGGCGAGGTTAGGTTTCTGTTAACTACAGCCACCTAAATGTTTAGCAATAGACTTTTTTTTTTTTTTTTTTTTTAGAAAATTTGGACTGGTCCGTTGATGGGTTTTTTCTTTTAAGTTGTATAAGCTTTTCTTAAAAAATTTTGTACGTATCTTCTGTTTCCAGTTTCTCCTGATGGTGACGTCATCGCCATTTTGTATTTCAGTGTCAATAAACTACAGTGGTGAGCTCCCGAAATGGCCCCAGATATATGTGAATGTTGAATTTGACCTGTGAAATTTTGAACGTACTTGTGTGGAGGGAGTAAAAGACATTTTTTTCAAGATGTATGTGAATTTGACCTGTGGAAGTCTGTTTAATTATGAACTTTGGACGTACTTGTATGAGGTAAGCAAAATACTTTTTTCAAATATTTTTTCAAATATTCAAACAAAAAAAAAAAAAAATTTTTATAATTTCTAAAAAATATTTTAATCGTCTGATAAGACTTTTTTAGTCGGTGGATATTTATGCTATTTTTATTTTTACCTTTACTTATTTTATATTTGT
>NC_142957.1:12058311-12070811 GCF_046866305.1 Octopus bimaculoides | reverse complement strand
CCTATTTATTCTTTCTTCTTTTTCTCTTACACTTTCTGTGCTTTCTCTTCTTTTTCTCGTACACTTTCTCTGCTTTCTCTTCTTTTTCTCGTACACTTTCTCTGCTTTCTCTTCTTTTTCTCGTACACTTTCTCTGCTTTCTCTTCTTTTTCTCGTACACTTTCTCTGCTTTCTCTTCTTTTTCTGCTTCGAGGTTCGTTATGACATTCATTATGACATTCCCACCTTCTCCCTTTCCGCTTCATGTTTCTCCTGATGCTGCTTCTAGTTAGTAACGTTACCACTTCTGTCCAAAGGTGTTTTCGAAATACAAGCCACCGGTTCGTTGTAAATGTGTGGCTCGTAATTGCAATATCCATCAATACAAGCAATATCAGACCGTTTAGCAAACATGACGATCTCTTTGAATACTGGTGTGCAGCGTTTGTAGTCTTTGCAGACGGCTCTTTCGAAGATTTTCGGGAAGCGGTTTTCGTCTACATTTGCAACCCAATCCCATTGGCAATAGTTGAAGAAGTTTGCTTCATCGGGAGCGACTCTTTCCAGACCATCATTCTCTGCTTCGTCGCCGAAGAAATCCAATACGTGCGTTAAATTCTGCAAATCGAAAAAAAAAAAGAAAAAAGAAAATTAAATCTTCTGCAACAAAAACGATTGTATCGAGCACCACCGTCACCACTACCACCAACACCAACACCACCACCACGACCGACACCATCACCATCTCCACTACCACCACAACTAAGACGACGACGACGACCACCACCATCACCACTACCACCACCACCACCACCACCGGCGACCACCCACCACGACAACAACAATATCAACAAACATGGTCATGTTGGGTAAGTTTGATCAAAGGTCTGCGAGATCGGAACTCCCTTAGGGCTAAACATACATACACACATACACACACACACATATATTCTTTTTATTCTTTTACTTGTTTCAGCCATTTGACTGCGGCCTTGCTGGAGCACCACCTCGAACGATTTTAGTCGAACAAATCGACCTCATGACTTATTTCTTAAGCCTAGTACCTGTTCTATCGGTGCATTTTGCCGAACAGGTAGTTCACGGGGACGTAAGCGTAGCAATACCGGTTGTCAAGCGATGTTGGGGTGCACAAACACATATACACACACATGGATATAAACATCCATCCATCCATATATATATGTATATATACGACGGGCTTTCAGTTTCCGTTTATCAGATCCACTGACAAGGTTTTGACCGGCTCGATACTCTAGCAGTAGACAGTTGCCCAAGGTGCCACGTGGTTAGTAAGGAGGCTTTTTACCGCACAGCCATGCCTGTGAGTAATATATGTATATATATATATATATATATATATATATATATATATATAGTTTTAGGGAAAATAACCAAGTTTCAATTGATTTTAATCGATTTAAATTTCCTTTCTATTTGAAAATTAGTTATGAAACACGTGTAATCATTTTATTATATTTATCTTATGATATTTACTTTGTTTTATATTATACTCATTTATTGTGCTTTGAATTGTTAATTTTTCTATATGTGGTAGTGGATTTTCATCGATGAGTTCTTGAAACTTGGTTATTTTCCCTAAAACTATATATTTTATATATATTTTATCTATAAAGCTCAATTTTAATTTTAATTTTTTATAAATTGATTTTAATTGAGTTTTTACCTGTAATTTTGGATTTTGTCCCAAATATTATTATATATATATATATATATATATATATATATATATATAGATAGATAGATAGATAAAAGGATAGATAGATAGATAGATGTAGGTATGGATATATACATATATTTATTTATATTATATGATCGAACGCCACGCATCCTTTTCCAAGTAAGTTTTATCTATCTATCTATCTATATATATATATATATATATATTACCGAGTTGCATAGCGAGTGACCTAATCTGAGATCGTGTGCTGAAACAAAAGCAATTGCACCGTGGAAGGTGTTCATAAACCATTTAAGAAACACACAAATACCGTTAGATTCACTTCAACATTTAAATTTAATTTGCCAAAATATTTTCGTCGCTTTGAGACCGCGACCTGTTCACTCGCAAAATTCCGCGCGCGCGCGCACACACACACACACACACACACACACACACACACACACACACATATATAAAAAGAAATGCCAAGTACTCACACTGAGATCGTTTTGGTTTTGGCTTGGTATGTCTGCCTCGCTTGGAATACACGCCGTCTGTAGATTATCTGTTATAACATCGTAGGAGCAAATGTTTTCCTCACACTCTCTTTTCAATAGCATATGCACCCTTTTGTAGGCTTGTTCGCATAAATCTCTAGTAGCATTCTTGCACTGGACGTTGTATACAACTTGCGGGAACAGCGATGGATTGTAGGAGGCTTTGACAATGGTACCGCATTTGCCTTCCGAATTCGGCTTCCCCTCGGTGATATTAACGAGTGAGTCGTTGAAAACAAACGCGGCACGGTTTGGAGGAGGGTCACTGAAGGAAGCGATGAAAAAGTTACCCACCGCACTTAGGGATGCCACTTTCAGGTCGTTACAATACCACGTGATCACAGCAAGCAAAACCACCATCTGTATCGAGAAGAAACAACTCATAAATAGAAAATTAACCATATATATATATATATATATATATATATATATATATATATATATATATCCAAATGATTGTAGTCATCAATAAAGATTTTCGTATCTTCCATCTTCCGTCTTTCTCAATATATATATATATATATATATATATATATATATATATATATATATATATATATAAGAACTACTGATTCCAAACTACAAATTTTTCTCTAAAGTGGATGGCGATATTTATGGCACACATAGAACAAAAAATTTATGTGTGCCATAAATATCGCCATCCACTTTAGAGAAAAATTTGTAGTTTGGAATCAGTAGTTCTTTGACTGCTATTTCTAAATTTTCAGTATGTTGGAGAAGCAACTCAATTGCTAATCCCTGTATATTTATAATGATAAATAGTTTTACCGATAAAGGTTTTTTTCATACTGAACTACTTGGCAGAATTGTTAATTATTAATTCTATTATTAATTGACGATTCTCTGCCCTTATTCTTGTATATATATATATATATATATATATATATATATATATGCGAGTAAAAATAAATACAAAAAAGGTGGGTTTTTTGTATGATTGTGTATAGAGGAATATATTATTTTGTTTAAAAGAGTTCCAACACTGTCTGTCTTTTATGTTTTATTTATATTCTTGCAGAACCAATGTGGGGTATAGAATATGGAATATATAATATAAAATAAAATAAAATAAAAATGGATGGCACCATGAAACTCGAGTCGCCTTTATATATTTATATTTATATATTTGATCCTTTATATTGAACACTCAATATTTCATCTACATTCAATACTTTCTTTCAAGGTGCCATCCATTTTTATTTTATTTTATTTTATATTATATATTGTATATTATATTATATATTGTATATTCCATATTCTATACCCCACATTGGTTCTGCAGGAATATAAATAAAACATAAAAAACAGACAGTGTTGGAACTCTTTTAAACAAAATTATATATATATATATATATATATATATATATATATATATATATATATATATATATATATATAGATACAAGAATGGGACAAGAACGCAAAACATCCAGACAGACGTTACAAAGAAAACGAGGATGGGTCATTCGGAGTTTTCTTTCCTCGGTCGAGTTCCAGATTATCTTTGCAATTTCGGACTGGTTATACTCGAGATTACTCCAATCTGGCCAGCCCCAAGGAAAAACTAAGCAAAGAGCATTAGATTCCTTGGAAGAAAACAGCGAATGTATACGAAAACAAGCACGGAAAAAACGGAGAAATGTTACACAAATACAAATGCAAATATCAGGTCATAACAACAGGTGTCTTTCGACTAAGGACAAATTTAATTAAGCTGTCGTGTGTGGAAGTGAAGACTTACGGCAGGGTCATAGGGTTTGAGAGGTACAGGGAGGAATATAAATGTTGCATGGATGGTAGTCGAACCAAGAAAGAAAGGACAGGCTTGGCGGGATACCGGTCACGAGAGGAGAGAAGAGAGAGATGTAGAGGAAGAGGGATAGAAGAATTAAGGATGGGCGAGAAAAAAAAAAACGAAAGGGACAGAGTTAAATTTTAAAAAAAGGAGGGAAAGTGAGCATGAAGAAAAGGCTAGGAAATTTGAGAGAGGGGAACGAAAGAAAGAAAGAATGAAGGAAGGAAGGAAGGAAGGAAGGAAGGAAGACAGAAAGAACGGATGGATAGATGGAAAGAGATGGAGGAAAGACGGAGAATGACAAAGGCGGCGCGCTGGCGGAATTGTTAGCACGCCGGGCGAAATGCTTAGCGGTATTTCGTCTGTCTTTATGTTCTGAGTTCAAATTCTGCCGAGGTCGACTTTGCCTTGCATCCTTTAGGCGCAGGAGTGGCTGTGTGGTAAGTAGCTCGCTTACCAACCACATGGTTCCGGGTTCAGTCCTACTGCGTGGCACCTTGGGCAAGTGTCTTCTACTATACCCCCGGGCCGACCAAAGCCTTGTCAGTGGATTTGGTGGACGGAAACTGAAAGAAGCCCGTCGTATATATGTATATATATATATATATATATATATATATATATATATATATATATATATATATATATATATATATATATATGTATGTGTGTATGTATATGTTTGTGTGTCTGTGTTTGTCTCCCCAACATCGCTTGACAACCGATGCTGGTGGGTTTACGTCCCCGTAACCTAGCGGTTCGGCAAAAGAGACTGATAGAATAAGTACTAGGCTTACAAAGAATAAGTCCCGGGCTCGATTTGATTCGACTAAAAGGCGGTGCTCCAGCATGGCCGCAGTCAAATGACTGAAACAAGTAAAAGAGTAAAAGAGGTGAATTTAGGCTTGGATGTAGAGAAAATAAAAGTAAGCCACGCGGACGAATAAAACTAAGTGGCTATTTGAGAGTGGATGAGGGCGAAAGTGAGAGAGAAGCAGGGAGAGAGAGATATATACAGAATGAGGGAGGGTGAGAGAAGAAGAAGAAGGCGTATTATGTAACAGTAGCCAAGGGTTTCACTTACTATGAGGTCTGCTAGAAATAACAACTAAATTACCCTCAAATCTTTGAATGACAGATAAGCAGGCAGAGAATAGCTAGATAGATAGATAGACAAATAGATAAAGACGGTGTGAAGCCTACTAGAAATAACAGCTAAACCTCCTTCAAATCATCGAATGCTAGATAGACAGCTAGGTAGATAGATAGATAGATAGATAGATAGACAAATAGATAAAGACGGTGTGAGGCCTACTAGAAATAACAGCTAAACCTCCTTCAAATCATCGAATGCTAGATAGACAGCTAGGTAGATAGATAGATAGATAGACAAATAGATAAAGACGGTGTGAGGCCTACTAGAAATAACAGCTAAACCTCCTTCAAATCATCGAATGCTAGATAGACAGCTAGGTAGATAGATAGATAGATAGATAAATAGATAGAGAGAAAGAGAGTGTGAGAGAGAGAGAGAGAGAAAGAAAAAGGGAGGAAGTGGGTATATGAAGTGACAATATCCAGTAGTTTCACTTACTATGAGACCTGCTAGAAATAACAGCTAAATTATCCTCAAATCTTTGAATGACAGATAGGCAGACAGATTGCTAGCAAGCTAGATAGATAAATAAAGAAGGCGTGACGCCTGCTAGAAATAGCAGCTAAATTGGGCCGAAAATCGTTGAATGGAAAATAGGCTGGCAAAGACAGAGATAGACAGACGAATAGATAGAAAGATGGAGAGAGAGAGAGTTGAGAACTGCTAGAAATAACAACTAAATCAATACACGAAAGATAGTGGAAGAGGCGCAAGTGTGGTTGAGTGGTAAGAAGCTTGCTTCTCAACCATATGGTTCCGAGTTCAGTCCCACTGCGTGGCACCTTGGGCAAGTGTCTTCCACTATATCCTCGGGCCGACGAATGCCTTGTGAGTGGATTTGGTAGACGGAAACTGAAAGACGCCCGTCGAATATATACAAGAGAGAGAGAGAGAGAGAGAGACAGATAGAGATAGAGAGAGAGAGAGAGAGGGAGGTTTGTAATGAATGAATCTTGTTGCTGGCTCTTATGACCTAAAGTGTAAGCGTATATATGTATATACAAGGGGGTAACCAAAAGTAACCGGAAGTGTTCTGAGTGGGAAAAGCCCGTTGTAGTTATTTCTGTAATTTCAACCAATCACTGACGTCCATTCAGCCGATATACATTAAGTGCCGACTACATAAACAAACGATTCTGAAACAATTAACCCTAACCCTAACCCTAACCCTAACCATAGGGTTAGGGTTAAGGTTAAAGCAAATTTAAAATGAAAAAAGCAAATAAAACGAAGGTATGGAGATTAAATACGCTTTACATCGCTTAATCAGCCAAAGGAGTAAATGTAAACAACTGAATACTTGTCAGTGATTGGTTGAAATTATCGAAATAAGACAATTTTTTACATGAAATAAATTCGAATATAAAAATATTTTTCTGTTCTATAACACAAAATAGATAAGTATACGAAGTTTGAAAGTCTTTCCGTACCAAAAACACTACGTAAAATATTAATGAAAAATGTGGCCCCCGTTTTAAAAAAGATCCTAGGCATCAGTCTGCCCACCAGTGTTATCTGGTGGAATCGGACTGGCACATGATGTGTCTTTGTTTTGGCAGTGCTTCTTCCATGTTCGTCGGTTTTTGAATGGCTGAAACGGAGGAAGAACATGCTTCCGTTGAAATTCCGTTTTCTGCTAACCCTTTTGATGCGACTCTACTCTATACTGTTTTCTCCTTCATCCTTTTCTATAATTCCTTTTTTCTCCTCTTCACCGTTTTCTATCTCTCTCTCTCTCTCTCCCACTTTCTCTTTTTCTCTCTCTCGTTGCTCACATGTGACCATCGTTCATCTTTCTTTTCCTCACGTGACCATCTTTCTTTTCCATGAGGACTGTCTTAAGGAATGGACATATTCTATCTCTGTCTTCTATCTTTTCTCTTTTCAAAGAAAATATTTCTCCAGCGTTCGCTATTTTATCCTCGTTCTGGTCTAACGACCCTCAATGTTGGTTTTCATGCGGTTTCCTTGCATGTCTCCACTGTCCTGTTTTTGTTCCCAACTTTGATCAGTCTCTTGCCATGAGCAAAACACAAGTTTACGAGTGGTTTTCACGCTTTAGGAATGGTCACTGGTCGCTTGAAGATCAACTTTGTTCAGGGCCACTGTCGACCGCCCGAACGAATGAAAACATTACGTAAATTCATGAACTGATCTTGGCTGACCGTCGCCAAACAGTTGGTGAACTTGTTGATATGACTGGTACGTCCTGGAGCTCCTGCCAGCGAATTTTGAGCGACGAAATTTGCGAATGAAAAGAATTGCAGCAAAAATTTGTACCTTGCCTGTTCACGGAAGATCAAAAGCAGTCACACCTGAATGCGTGTCATGAGCTGAAAGAACAGTTGGAAATTGATCCGGACCTTTTTTTTTTCGAAGGTCATCACTGGTGACGAAAGCTGGTGCCACGAGTTAATGGAAGCGTGTCAAGTGAACTCCAGGGTCAAGCCTATGCTGATTTGTTTCATCGATGCGAAAGGAATCGTTCGCACAGAATTTGTTCTTGCTGGTCTGACCGTTAACCAGACATTTTACTTGGCAGTTCTGAGGCGTTTGCGAAACGAGGTGAGACGAAAACGCCCTGGGAGTGGTGGTTTCATCACGACGATGCACCTGCGCAGCACACCACCTTGAGTGTGAGACAGTTTTTGACCTAGAATGGCATGACCCCGTTTACTACATGATCTTGCCCCCCCTGCCACTTGCTTTTGCTTCCCCGAATGAAAAATAAGTCCTTAAGGAAAAATTTACAGGTAGGCGAAGGAGTGGCTGTGTGGTAAGTAGCTTGCTTACCAACCACATGGTTCCGGGTTCAGTCCCACTGCGTGGCACCTTGGGCAGGTGTCTTCTACTATAGCCTCGGGCCGACCAATGCCTTGTGAGTGGATTTGGTAGACGGAAACTGAAAGAAGCCCGTTGTATATATGTATATATATATATATATATATATATATATATATATATATATATATATATATATATATATATATATATATATGTATGTGTGTTTGTGTGTCTGTGTTTGTCCCCCCACCATCGCTTGACAACCGATGCTGGTGTGTTTACGTCCCCGTAACTTAGCGGTTCGGCAAAAAAAGAGACCGATAGAATAAGTCCTGGGGGTCGATTTGCTCGACTATAAAGGCGGTGCTCCAGCATGGCCGCAGTCAAATGACTGAAACAAGTAAAAGAGGAAAAGAGGAAAAGAGAGGTGTGGAAGAGGTGAAGAAGAAGAAGAAGAAAAAAAAAAAGAAAGAAAAAAAACCACGACGAAGGCGCTAAAAGGTATCATTTCGCGAGGTTTCCGGGATTGCTTCGAATAGTGGGAAACGCGTCTGGACCGATGCAGGGCACCAAATGGAGAATACTTTGACGGCGACAAAAAGGGAAATCATCGATCTCTTTTTGTCCACACGTTCGATCTGTCTCTGACCCGGGGCTAAAAATTACAGCAACAGCAACAGCAACATCAAAGGATATACGATGAGAGAAGAAAAGACGAATCAAAAAGAAAAAGAAGAAATGGCCAATACGTACCTTAATTCTCGTCATTGTCAGCGTTAAATATTATATAATATATTGGTGTTTGATAAGAAACGGGCCTCAGGAACAGAACAAACACGAACGAATCAAAAGTCCTTTCTCATATATGATATATATATATATATGTGTAAATGTTTATAAAGTATGTATCATAGATTTCTTTGGCATCAACATATATATTTTGTATAGATATAAATATATATTTTTTATGTATTTATATATATCAAATCTATATAAATATATATATGTGGGAAAAAATAGCTGAGACTGCGAGGTTGTTTCGTATGTATTAAACCGACGTTAAAGTAGTCAACTGGTAGCCAGTCTACTATGTACGTATAAATTATATGGAGTGTTTTGGATATATAAATATCTGCATTCACTTCTCTCGTAGTAAGCTGTTTTGTGAATGACTGCCTGACTGTCTCGTTGTACGCGTTTTATATACGTTTATCTATCGAAGTTCCTGTCGCTTCAATGACATGCATTCCACTGTAGCCGCTACTACTACTACAAACCACTTGTGGTGGTGGTGGTGGCGGTGGTGATGATGGTGGTGGTGATGGTGGTGTGATTTTGTTGAGGCGGAGTCCAAAGAAGGCATAGGAGTGGAGGCCGAGAACACGAGGCATATGAGTAGTTGATGGAACCACAGCGAGAACCAGAGACACAGCACGTGTTTCTGGGACTCACTGTGTGTGTGTGTGTGTGTGTGTGTGTGTTTACGTAAGTGAATGTATATTTACCCGTCTCTATATTTGTCCGTCTATAAATAGAATGCACACATCATTTTATCGCGTATTTGCATGCATGTTATAGCATGTACTCACACACACACACACACACACACACACACACACACACACACACACACACACACACACACACACACACACATACTTCGATTAACGGTTGTATAAACCCCGTGAAGGGATGCTTTTATCCAAGGATATGCTAGTTCAATTCCTAGTGTCGTTGGAAAACGAATTTCAAAAATAAAATGGAGATTGGGAAGTTAATAATTGCTCATTATTAACAACAAATTAGTCACCATTGTATATTGAAGGCGTGTGGCTTAGCGGTTAGGGCATTCGGCTAACGCTCGTAATGTCGTGAGTTCGATTCCCAGCGACGCGCTGTGTCCTTGAGCAAGACACTTTATTTCACGTTGCTCCAGTCCTTTCAGCTGGCAAAAAATGAGTAGTATTTCAAAAGGGCCGGCCTTGTCACGCAATGTGTCACGCTGAATCTCCCTGAGAACTACGTTAGGGGTACACGTGTCTGTGGAGTGCTCAGCCACTTGCACGTTAATTTCACGAACAAGCTGTTCCGTTGATTGGATCAGCTGGGACCCACGTCGTCGTAACCGACGGAGTGCCAACAAAAAAGCTGAGAAGATTCTCAGCTTTTTTAGCTGCTATTTCTGAACTTCGGTATATGGTGAAGCAAATATTTGCTGATCCCTTAATTATATTTATAAATATATATGAGCTTTTAAATAAGTTCTTCACCAATAATGGTGCTTTCATACCGATGGGCTTGGTAAAAATTGTTAATTGTTAATTGATTTATTAATTAATAAATTGATAATCCTTTACCCTTTTAATTTGTAATATATATATATATATATATATATATATATATATATATATATATATACACTCTTTTGTTTCAATCGAACAAATCGATCACAGGACTTATATCGGTTACTTCTGCCGAACCGCTAGGTTACGGGGACAAAAACCCCACCATTGGTTGTCAAGCGATAGTTGGGAGACGGACACACACACACACACACACATATATATATATATATATATATGACGGGATTCTTTCAGTATCCGTCTACCAAATCCACTGACAAGGCTTTGGTCGGCCTGAGGCTATAGTAGAAGACACTTGCCCAAGGTGCCACGCAGTGGGACTGAACCCGGAACCATGTAGTCTGTGAGGCAAGCTTCTTACCATACAGCCACGCCTACGCATATATATATATATATATATATATATATATATATATATATATATATATATATATATATATATATATATATATATATATATATATATATATATATATATATATATATATATATATATATATATATATATATATATATATATATATATATATATATATATATATATATATATATATATATATATATATATATATATATATATATATATATATATATATATATATATATATATATATATATATATATATATATATATATATATATATATATATATATATATATATATATATATATATATATATATATATATATATATATATATATATATATATATATATATATATATATATATATATATATATATATAGTAAGTTTATATGTGTCATAAACTCTGTGTCATAAAGTGCCAATACGGAGGTTTTACCGATAACAGCACGTGCGTGTGTGTTTATGTATGTCCGTGCGTTCATTATACAACTTACACTCCGTTCTTTTTCCCACTACTACTACTACTACTACTACTACTACTACTACTACTACTACTACTACTACTACTACTAATAATAATAATAATAATAATAGTAGTAGTAGTAATAATAATAATAATAATAATAATAATAATAATAATAATAGTAGTAGTAGTAGTAATAGTAATAATAATAATAATAATAATAATAGTAGTAGTAATAATAATAATAATAATAATGACAATAATAATAATAGAAATACAAGAAAAACATGTACATACATGTAGGAATGTGACCTCGTGGATGTGTATACGTAAGTATATATATATATATATATATATATACATATGCATATGTACATACTTACATCTATACGTATATATATATATATATATATATATATATATATATATATATATATATATATATATACATATATATATGCGTATGTGGGCACAGGACGTCACGAACCGTGTACAATAAAAAAAACAAAATACGAAGTAAGAGTACATGGAATATGAACTATTTTTTCGAACAACGAAAGACAACACAAATGGGGGCAAAAAAAAGAAAAAGAAAAAACAGCATAAAGAATGACCCTTCATCATTTGTTGGCTGTTTTTCTACTCTCGTATTTCGAGCATTTAACAACAATATGCGCTTTCGATAAAACAGCAACGTTAAGTTTTCTTATAAAGTATGTTTTTAAGTATACTTCACAATATATGGATTGTATAAAGTAGTGCTTATTGCAAGCTAAATCGAAGGATAAGAGAAATTAGAGAAGGAGCTATTGTGAAGCAGCTTCTGTGTTTAGTAAAACCAACAATTTTATAGTAGTTGGGCTCTATAGGCCGCCCCTAACTCCTATTCTACGTTTCAAGGAATGCCTCAACAGTATTGTTTTATCCATCAGTGTCATGCTGACAACATATTAATGGTGAGGGCCTTTAACCTTCCCAGTGTTGATTGGTCCACAAACAGCTTGAAACCAGGTTTTTTAACCTCAATCCCTGATAAGGAAGCAATCGAATTACGTCTTGATTTCATGGATGGGTTTTTCCTGAGCTTTTCCTGGCCCGACTTGTTCGTAAACCAACAAGGTGTCACAAAAACACCTTGGACCTAGTGTTCAGTAACCATACTGACGCTATCCTCAATATCGCAGTGGGGGAAAACACCACTACTCTCAGACCGTGACATGGTTCTCTTCGATCTGAGATTCTACCGCTCAAAAATCAGATCCTGTGACCTCTCTCTATTGTGACAAATATGTGTGTGTGAGTGTGTGTTGGCAC
>NC_142957.1:12050811-12053311 GCF_046866305.1 Octopus bimaculoides | reverse complement strand
CGATCTGTTGCTATACAGTTTTGCCAGAATTCTATCAGATTAGGCAGAAGATGTTGATGCACCATTTTGCATTATGTTCAAAGTAGCTTCTGGAATGTGGTGAATTGCTGCAGTCTGTTGCTGTCATTTTAAACTGGTTGCTTTCTTTCCCTAGCAAACTCTCTTCTTTGGAGGCATAATCTATGTATATATTAAACAGAACAGCAAAAGTTATAATAGATGGCAGGGTCGGTACTTTTCACATATCTGTAATTTTTCAGATTAACACCCGCACGATTACCCAACCCTAACCCTAAAACCCTAAACCTAACCGTAACACTAACCCTAATCCTAACCCTAAACCCTAACCCTAAAACCCGAACCCTAACCCTAAAACCCGAACCCTAACCCTAAAACCCGAACCCTAACACCCTAGTGAAAATCGTGGTATATTTACCAAACATTGACGAACATGAGTTATATTGTTGTCAATGATTGTGTGTACAGGTAGAAGGTAAGAAATATAGAAGTTGTTAGAAACAACAGTCAAATCTCCCTTAAATCACACAAAGTAAACGAAATTTAAAAATGTTTACGTCAATGGAATTTTTTCGATGTGAACTTTCCAGTGCAGTAATTACACGCTCAACATATAATATAGAGAGTAAGAGTAAAAGAGGGGGGAAAGAGAGAGAGAGAGAGAGAGAGAGAGAGAGACATAAACCCTAACACTAACACCCTAGTGAAAATCGTGCTATATTTACCAAACATTGACGAACATGAGTTATATTGTAGTGAATGTTTTGTGAGAGAGAAGAGGAAGAGAGAGGGGGGGAGAAAGGAATAGAGATGGTAGCAATGAAGAGAGAGAAAGAGAGAACGGAAGACAGTTATAAAATAGCAATGCGTGCACGTGTTTATATAAGAAACACAGAAACTAAATCTTATATCTATAATGTTGAATTGTGTATGTGTTTATGTGTATGTTGTTGTCGCAGATCACGTATGTGTGGTCGTGTGTGTTTTTACGTTTCTATGTTATGAAAAATATGTTAGAGGTAGAGGAAAGGTATTATATTAGAGAGAGGAAGAAGAAGTAAGAGTGTAAAATGTAACCAAGTTAATCTATGACTTTGTATGCATCACTTTCTCTCTCTCCCTCTCCCTCTTTTACTCTTACTCCCTATAACAACGCCGGTACAGGGAGAAGGGAAGGAATATAAATGTTGCTAGAAACGACAGCCAAATCTCCCTTAAATCACACAAAGTAAACGGAATTTTAAAAATCTAATTACTGCACTGGAAAGTTCAGATCGAGAAAATTCCATTGATGTAAACATTTTTGCGAAAAAGTGGAAAATGTGGATTTCTATAAACTTTCAAAAAGGCTTCACACAAACACACAATTTCAGATTTATATATTAAGATATATATATATATATATATATATATATATATATATATATATAACGTTATATATATATATATATATATATATAATAAAGTAAAGTTGTGGAATACCGTACGAGTGGAAATATATATGAAAGAAGGTTTGAAAATACACTTATTTTAAAGATATTTATTTACTTACCGGTTTCACTTTTTTAGAAAAAGATTATCAAAAGTCTTTGAGAATAATAAAAAATGTTAAAAAACAGTTTGAGTATTAAAATGCATATATACATTCTTTGGTGATAATAAGAGGAATATATTTAAAGTATAAAGCTTTGTATGAACTTTGTAGCGTTACATACTGATTGTCACACATTCTCTGATAATAAGATGAAAATGTTTAAAACAGTGTAAGTATGAAAATACATATATGGAAAAATACATATACATATTCTTTGATAATCGCAAAAATTAGGAGGAACTGACCTGGCTTTTTTCTCTCTTGTGTGTATTGAGGGAATGTTTTGCTGTCTTAAGAGACAGTATGACTGGTTAGCTGGGGTGGGAGGAAGGAAGGAAGAGTTAAAAGGGATTTTTTAATTTTATTTTTATTTTTAGTTTTATTTTTATTTTTGGTTGGTCTGTGAGCTAGACTGTCATGGTTCACTGGTTTTTGGGACTGGTTTTGTGCACATCTCTATGTGTGTGTGTATATATGTGTGTTTGTGTCCGTGTGTGTGTGTGTGTGTGTGCCGTTGTTATTGGTCCCAGAGTTTATCGTGGAATGTGTATATGAGTGTGTTTGTGTGTTTTTTTTTGTGTCGGTGGGGATGTTAGGTGTGTGTACGTGAGAGTGTGCGTATATCTCTTTGTCTGAGTATGTATGTGTTGTTTTAATCGTCCTTGTGGTGTGTGTGTGTGAGAGCAACCGTATGTATGTGTGAGGGTGTGTACGTACGTGTGTGTATGTATGTGTGCATCTGTGTGTGTGCGTGGGAGTATTTTGTGTGAGTGTGGGAGTGTGTGTGTGTCTCTCTGTCTGAGTGGGTGTGTTGTTTTAAATATCCTTGTGGTGTGTGTGTGTGTGTGTGTGTGTGTGTAAGCAAACGTATGTGTGTGATGGTTCATA
>NC_142957.1:12035811-12045811 GCF_046866305.1 Octopus bimaculoides | reverse complement strand
ATATATATACATAAAACGCAGTCACACACGCTGATAAAAACGCTTCGTATATATTTAGATTGGCGAATCCTCATGTGGAGATTGTGAAATCACCTCTCATTCTTTAAACACCGTCATAAAGCTAATATCGTATCTCTCGCGGAAAAAGGTGTGAGAATAAAGGAACAATAAAAATCAGTTTGAGATTGCATTGAGTATAGTTAGGAGAGCCCTACCGTATTAAATAAACAAAAAACAGGTACGGCTGCAGATTATGCTGCACGGAATTGAATGAAAAATTAAAATATCAAAGTAATCTACTTAGGCTTAACTATCCGTATGATACTAGAAGAGTGTTTGTGTACTTTAAACGCGTTTTGCAATGTCTACGGATTTCCGTTTATGTTTTATTTACAGAAAGTTAGGTAGTTACTACAATTTAACCCCAGGAAAACATCTTTTCCAGCTGGTTAACAACACACAATCTGTGTCCGATATATCGGACACAGATTGTGTCCGATTGTTTCCAAATGACTCCACTCCAGCTTGGCATGACCAGTAAACCATGGTTTCTGGGTCTTTACTGTTCATCAGTACTGGACACTTGCCTGCTAGAGATGGCAGTCACTCGCTCCTTTTCACAATATATAAACAGAGAAGCAGCAGACAACCGCTGATCTGGTAACGAGTTCGACTGCAGCCGGCAAGTCCAGGAGTCCCACCAGGATTCATTGTCTGCTTCGGCATGATTTCTACTGCTGGATGCCTTTCCTAATGTCAACCACTTCAGATAGTGGACTGATACTTCTTATGTAGCACCAGTGTTTTTTTTGTTTTTTGTTTTTACGTGGAACCAGCACCATTAATTCTTATGTAGGACCGGTACCAGTGCTGTTTGTGACATCGTCACCAGCGCTTTTTACGTTGTACCAACACTATTGTTTTTTATATGGACCCAACACAGTGCATTTTATGTGGAATCAGCACCAGTGCTTTGTATATGACCTCCATAACCAGTTCTTGCTATGTGGCCCCATCACCAGTTCTTTTTATGCGGCTCCACCACTAGTGTGTTTTCTGTTGTCCAATCACCAGTGTCTTTTATGTGAATCCATCACCCGTGCTTTTTACGTGGCACTAACACCAGTGTTTCGTACGTGGCACCAGCGCCGATAGGGTCACCAGATATCTTGTACAACAAAGACTCCTCGACTAGGAGTGAGGTATAGCATTGAGGTTGTGTAGCTTTGTACCAGTTGAGGGATTAAAGGTATAGAACGGAGAGAGACTGGTGTCTTGAGATAGAGTAGATACACGAATACTCCAGTTAGAAAAGAAAAGAAAACACATCGTTATATTATAAATTAAATATTTTATTTTATTTCATTCGATTTTACATTAGTCTTTCCATTTTTAAATACATTTTTGTATGTTTAAATAACAAAATACATCGTTTTAATAAATAGTAGAAAAAATATACATATTTAATAATCTAGAAACATCACACACCCTATATATATCAATGGTATAAATACACGCATACGCCCATACATAGATACATGTACATACATATAGACACACGCATATGTGTTTATATATATATATATCCATATGTACAACAGGAAATAAAAGACAAGAATGGAGAAATGAACCTCAGAAAATTAACTCCTTTGGGGGAACAATAAAAATACGTAACACATTAAGTGATGCACATGTTTTAGACTCATGAATCTTGTTTATTGAAAAGAAGCCTATTTATTGTTTAAATCAGGGGCGGGGAGAACCCCGCCCGCGGGCTCAATTGCGCCTGGAAACCCAATTTATTTCGTCTGCAGGCTGGTATGCTCGTACATAGGAAATATATTAGATTTTTCAATTATAAAATTTATACACTATCTGTATGCCTATTTGCGACATGGGTCGCGTTTCTACTACAACCTAAACGGTTACACTCGAACAGAAAATCGTCCGGTAATTGCCATTTGAATGGAAATTTTGTTTTTACTATGAAACACATATTGCTAGGTTTGTACCACCCCTTGAGACCCAACTACACTAGTTGAAATATATAGAAACCTTATAAGTAATATAAACGTCCTGAATTCACTGGCGGCGTTAATGAAGATGTTATGTGTTAATTTAATGTGTTAAACTTATCTTTATTAATGTATATCGAATTATACATAGTTATATATACAAGATTTGTGGCTGTGTGGTAAGTAGTTTGCTTACCAACCACATGGTTCCGGGTTCAGTCCCACTGCGTGGCACCTTGGGCAGGTGTCTTCTGCTATAGCCTCCAGCCGACCAAAGCCTTGTGAGTGGATTTAGTAGACGGAAACTGAAAGAAGCCCGTCGTATATATATGTATATATATATATGCATGTGTGTGTATATGTTTGGGTGTGTATATGTTTGAGAGACGGAAAGAGAGAGCGAGATAGACAGAGACAGACAGACAGACAGGCATATGCGCAGACATGACAAAAGGAGGAGAAAAAGAAAGAACTCGATGCATGTACCAGAGTACAGATGTAAATTTGAATCTAATGACATTTTGTTGTCATGGATGGAGAGAGAATTGTCACCTTTAAATATAGACACGTGACCGTCCGTGATTGCGCACGCGCGTATTTGATTCCCGATATGTGTATGTATATTATATAAATAGATACACGTTTATATATGTAAATGAATATATACATGTAGATATATATATATATATATATATATATATATATATATATATATATATATATATGTATACATATATATATATGTGTGTGTATATATATATATATATGTATACATATATATATATGTGTGTGTATATATATATATATATATATATATATATATATATATATATGTATATATATATATATATATATGTATATATGTATATATATATATATATATATATATATATATATGTATATATATATATATATATATATATATATATATATATATATATATATATATATATATATATATATATATATATATATATATATATATATATATGTATATATATATATATATATATATATATATGTATATATATATATATATATATATATATATATATATATATGTATATATATATATATATATATATATATATATATATATGTATATATATATATATATATATATTATATATATGTATATATATATATATATATATATATATATATATATATATATATATATATGATATTGTATATATATATATATATATATGATATTGTATATATATATATATATATATATATATATATATATATATATATATGATATTGTATATATATATATATATATATATATGATATTGTATATATATATATATATATATATATATATATATATATATATATATATATATATATATATGATATTGTATATATATATATATATATATATATATATACATTGCGTTTTTCCAATAAATAGTATTGCATTGCTCAAAGTAAGTAAAGTCGAAAATAGAAGATCAGTGTTGGCGTAAAAGAGACAGCCTAGGATTAAATTTCTACTCTAGCATAATGTTTACGCTGTTCTTTTTGGTTTTTGTTTTTTTTAAATTTTGTTTTGTTTTGCTTTGAGAAGAAAGTGGGTTGAGTGGAATTTGTTTGTTAACAAATTATTTTAAAAATTGAAAAAAAAAAAAAATCGTTAAAAAAATACTACAAAAAGAATACAAACGGACAAACCACTAACCAAATTGATAAAAAATATAGAATATTATAAATATATATCTAAAATTTTCAGAAAATATAAGTTAGTATTGTTCGTTGTAAAATTTTCGAAAATTGGTATATTTTTTTTTTTATATTGCCATTTCTTTGCATACATATATGCATATATATATATAAAATTTATTAATGAGGGTAGAAATTGATATTAATCAATTAAAACCAGTGGTCTAGCTTATTAAAAACATCCGAAGATTAAAATTATATTACATACAAAAATAAGAGGAATGACCAGCAAAAGTGGACTCCTATATGCTAGAAATCGGTCTACGCTGACGATCCTGCAGATATTTACTTATGTAAATTTTAACAGGTGAAACCATGGTACGTAGGTTAATCGTTTTTTTATTTAGTATTTTTCCATTTGTCTTGCCCTTTTACAGTCTGTTGTGTCGCTGAATTTTTACTGAGAACATATTTTTTTCGTGGTTAGATGATTCGGCATCTATTTCTAGCATATAGGAGTCCACTTTTGCTGGTCATTCCTCTTATTTTTGTATATATATATATATATATATATATATATATATTATATTCAAATTTCGGTTTGAAAATCATTGTTCGTTGTTGTTGTTTAGCCAGAGATTCAAATCATGAGAGAAAGAGAGAGAGAGAAAGAGAGAGAGAGAGAGAACTGACCCGTGTGAGCCGGTTTCTTGAAATGTATTTTTAAAAAAAACTAGTTTTTAAAAAAAATTGTTATAGTTTTATTTAAAAAATTGTTCCCTATATTTAGAAGTGCCCCGAAGCAACACGTCTATCATTTGTTTTTTGTTTTTTCTAGAGAAAGAGAGAGGGAGAGAAGGAAAGTGAAATTTCTCTGCTATTTCTAGCAGTTTTAAGCTATTTCAAACATGTCTTCCATGTTTTGATTATGGCGTGATTTAAATAAAAGCAATATTTATTATTTAGTGATGATGATGATGATAATGGTCATCATCATCATTATCATCATCATCTTTAAGTGATTGAGAGTACGTTTATAAATGCATACACACACACACACACACACACAAATACATATCTTCTTTCTCCCGTACACTTTCTGTGCTTTCTCGTTTTTCTGTTTCGACGTTTTGACTTTGGACGATCTCTCTCTCTCTCTCTTTGCCCTCTGCTTCACGTCCAAAGAAATGGGTGACCAGAAGTAGAATTGTTACTGCGGTAAGCATTGACCGCGCAGCCGAATATCATGTCGACTGATAAAAATGTAAAAAATGCCCTTGAGATTGTGGTTCTGAATCGCTTCATATTACTTCTAATTCTATTCCTGACTAGTAGCACCTGCCGTTGTGTCTAAATTTACTCTCAAAACACAAGCCACTGTTTCATTATAGAGTTTTGGCTCATAATTGCAGTAGTTTCCTATACAAATGCCATCAGAACGTTTAGCAAACATGACGATCTCCTTGAATACAGGTTTGCAGCGTTCGTAGTCTCTGCAGACGGCTCTTTCGAAGACCCGCGGGATGCGGTTATCGTCGATATGCCGAACCCAATCCCATTGGCATTCGGCGAAAGAGTTGGCCCTGTCCTCACCGATTGGTTCCAGATCGGAATCAGTTGTTCTTCTGTTGAAGAATTTTAATACTGCTTCTGAGAACTTCTGCAAATCGAAAGAAAAGAAAAGAAAATTTAATCGTTTGCAAGCGAAAATAATAATAATAATAATAATAAATAATAATAATAATAATAATAATAATAATAATAATAATAATAATAATAATAATAATAATAATAATAATAATAATATCAAACATCACCACCCCTGGTTATTTTTTATGCATAGACGCAGGAGTGGCTGTGTGGTAAGTAGCTTGCTTACCAACCACATGGTTCCGAGTTCAGTCCCACTGCGTGGCACCTTGAGCAAATGTTTTCTACTATAGCCTCGGGCCGACCAAAGCCTTGTGAGTGGATTTGGTAGACGGAAACTGAAAGAAGCCCGTCGTATATATATATGTATATATATCTATATATGTGTGAGTAAAAATAAATACAAAAAAAAAGGGTTTTGTATGATCGTGTATAGAGGAATATATTATTTTATTTAAAAGAGTTCCAACTCTGTCTGTTTTTTATGTTTTTTATTTATATTCTTGTAAAATTTATGTGGGATATAGAATATGGAATATGTCTTATTGAATATATGAAATATTGAGTGTTCAATATAAAGGATTAAATATATATAAAGGATTAAATATATATAAAGGATTAAATATATATATAAATATATAAAGGAGAATATGTATTTTCTATACCTTGTGGTATTTCATCATGGCCGGTATGACAGACTGTAACAGACTATGTATATATGTGCGTGTATATATTTGTGTGTATGTGTTTGTCCCCCTAGCATCGCTTGACAACCGATGCTGGTGTGCGACATTTAAGCTTGTTCATATATAAATCCACAAGCGCGCACACAGACACACACACACGTTCGGTCGCAAATTCACATTTAAGATTTTAGATGAGTCGCGAACCTTAATATTCATTAGACCAGGTCATCAGCAAAGCAATGAAGAAGAAAACAAGATACGAGGGGATACCCCCAAAGTAATCGGAAACGTTCCCGTTGTAGTTCGGGCTTCCGCCGGTGAGAAGACACTTTATGCAACCCTCAGGCATCAGTCAGCCAACCGGCGTCCCCTCAGGCATCAGTCAGCCAACCGGCGTCGTCCAGTCGAGTCGTACTGCTACATGTTGTGTCTTTTGCTTTGCAGTGTATCTTCCCTGTTCGTCGATTTTTTGCGATGGCTGAAACGATGGAACAGCGTGCTTCCGTGGAATTCTGTTCTCTGCTGAGGAAAAGGGCAGCCGAAACAGTTACCATGCTTCAAACAGCTTACAAGGACACTGCTATGAGCGAAACA
Organism: Octopus bimaculoides; assembly: GCF_046866305.1. Taxonomy (NCBI): domain Eukaryota; kingdom Metazoa; phylum Mollusca; class Cephalopoda; order Octopoda; family Octopodidae; genus Octopus; species Octopus bimaculoides. Next base: position 12,039,198 of record NC_142957.1, on the reverse strand, counting down.
CAAGTTTACACAATTTTAGGAATGGTCAGTTGTCGTTTGAAAAGAAACAACGGAGGCGTCAGAAAGCATCACTTTGCAAGAGTTGCAGCGTTGCTTCGAACAGTGGAAAACGCGTCTGGGCCGATTCAGTGCTTCAAATGGAGAATATTTGAAGGCGATAAAAGTATAAACATGTAAAATTAAGTGATTATAATAACAGCAAAATTCTGGTTTCTTTTGGGTACCCCCTCGTATATAAAAAGAAAGTGGAGGCGCAATGGCCCAGTGGTTAGGGCAGTGGACTCGCGGTCATAGGATCGCGGTTTCGATTCCCAGACCGGGCGTTGTGAGTGTTTATTGATCGAAAACACCTATAAGCACCACGAGGCTCCGGCAGGGGATGGTGGCGAACTCTGCTGTACTCTTTCACCACAACTTTCTCTCACTCTTACTTCCTGTTTCTGCTTTGTGCCTGTAATTCAAAGGGGGTCAGCCTTGTCACGCTGAATATCCCCCGAGAACTACGTTAAGGGTACACGTGTCTGTAGAGTACTCAGCCACTTGAACGTTAATTTCACGAGCAGGCTGTTCCGTTGATCGGATCAACTGGAACCCCTCGACGTCGTAAGCGACGGAGTGCCAACAACAATAAAAAGAAAAAACCAAGGACTTACATGTATTTTTGTTTCGGTTTGCAATAACTTGTCAGGTCGTCTTTGAACACACGTCGTATTTATAGTGACTACTTCAATAGTGTAGGGCACGAAATCATCCCGATACTCGCTCTTCAGGGCGGAAGCGTTGCCTGGAACCAACATATGGACCTTTTTGGTCGACTGTCCGCACTGGCCCCCTAAAGATTTGCAGCGGCCGTGGTATACATATTTCGGGTAGCGCGATTTATCGTCTGAACGATTTACCACGGTTTCACATGGGGTGACCAAATGAGGCTTCTCTTCGTTGACATCCTCGAGTGAATTGTAAACAAATGCATCAAACTGTGTGCGATGGGCGTTGTACGATCTGATGAATAAGTCGGATTTCACTTGCAGGTTGTTACAACACCACGTGATCAGAGTAAGCAACAGGATCATCTGGATCGAGAAGAAACAACACATAGATGTACAATCTAATAATATGTATATGTATATATATATATATATATATATATATATATATATATATATAGTTAAATAAAAGAGTAAAAGAGTATATAAACAAGACAGTGGCAGAAATAGTATTAATAACCTCGGAGACGTTACAGCTGTTCTATAATCCACTCATAGTTACATCATCAACTACTACACGTACATATGTAGATAGATACACTCCTCCGGAGTGATTAGAGGCCCGAAGATTTTGTGTCGAATTCTTTTGTGTGTGTGTGTGTATATATATATATATATATATATATATATATATATATATATATATATATATATATATATAGGGGGAGAATTCACAAAAGAAACAAAAGACTAAGACAGGTGGTGTAGACAACAAACAGATGTATTAGTTTAACGCTCGGGAAGTGAAAAAGTCTTTAACATTTCGAGCCTACGCTCTTCCACAGAAAGGAACACAGAAAGAAACAAGGAGAGAAAATAAAGAATGTGTAGTGGCTATCATGGCGAATGGTATATATATATATATATGTATGTATATATATATATATATATATATATATATATATATATATATATATATATATATCAACGGAAGACTGAAACAACATTTTGTATTATTCATTCTCCCTTACATCTGTTTCATTGCTTAATAGGAATTACATAGGTGCACATGTAGAAAATTATGTGAGGCATTTATTAGTAATTCTTCTAGGATGAATAATACCAATTTTTCCGGTCTTCTTTTTTCTTTTCATTTGTATTAAGGTTCGCGACTCATCTAAAATCTTAAATGTGAATTTGCGACCGAACGTGTGTGTGTCTGTGTGCGCGCTTGTGGATTTATATATGGACTAGCTTAAAAGTTGCACACCGTGCGGACTTTTGTAGAGGGCTGATTGGGCCTGCGGCCCAAAACTGAAGGCACCTAAACAGCATGGCTGTAATGACTATATTTATGTGTGTTTGTCATTGTGCTTGTGTTTGTCGCCTTTGGTATGTTTATATCCCTTAGTAGTTCGGCAAAAGTGACCGATAGAATAAGTACTAGGTTGTGATCCAGCATGGCCACAGTCAAATGACTGAAACGTATTAAACAAGGTGTTGGCACTCCGTCGCTTGCGACGACGAGGGTTCCAGTTGATCCGATCAACGGAACAGCCTGCTCGTGAAATTAACGTGCAAGTGGCTGAGCACTCCACAGACACGTGTACCCTTAACGTAGTTCTCAGGGGATATTCAGCGTGACACAGTGTGACAAGGCTGACCCTTTGAATTACAGGCACAACAGAAACAGGAAGAAAGAGTGAGAGAAAGTTGTGGTGGAAGAGTACAGCAGGGTTCGCCACCACCATCCCCTGCCGGAGCCTCGTGGAGCTTTTATGTGTTTTCGCTCAATAAACACTCACAACGCTCGGTCTGGGAATCGAAACCACGATCCTATGACCGCGAGTCCGCTGCCCTAACCACTGGGCCATTGCGCCTCCACATTAAACAATAAAAGAATAAAAGAATAAAAGATTGTACACATGTAAAACGAGAGAAAGGAAAGACTGAAGATATTCAGTTTAATGAATGATGTATATGTATGTGTGTAATCATTTTAGCTGTCATTGGTAAAGTTGTTTAGCCCCAGGTCAGTCTTGACCCAGACAGACCTATGATCAAAGATGTTCCAGATGTGACAAATCCTGTCTTTTATTCCGGCATAGTGTATCTAGGACTACATTATCTAATGTGTCCTTCCTTGTTGTGGTTTAGCCCCAGGTCAGTCCTGATCCAGAAGACTTGTGATCAAAGGTGTTCCAACTGTGACCATCCTGTCTAGGACTACATTATCTATCTCGTTGTTGTTAAGCCCTCCATTTGTGCTGGTCCAACACATCTATGATGAAAGAGGAATTACTTTGTTGTTGTTAAGCCTGCGCGCGTGAGCGAATCAGTCCTGGGGTCGATTTGTTCGACTAAAGCGGTGCTCCCGCTTGGCCGCAGTCAAATGACTGAAACAAGTAAAATGATAAAATACATAACGTGTGTATGTATGTGTGCATGTATGTGTGTACATATATATGTGTGTGTGTGGAGGCGCAATGTCCCAGATGTTATGGCAGCGGACTCGCGGTTTCGATTCCCAGACCGGGCGTTGTGAGTGTTTATTGAGCGAATACACATAAAAAGCTCCACGAGGCTCCGGCAGGGGGTGGGGGATGGAGACCCCTATTGTACTCTTTCGCCCCAACTTTCTCCCTGTTTCTTGAGTAACGCTGCAGTGGACTGGCGTCCC